>NW_022758361.1:0-2377 GCF_011630105.1 Anneissia japonica
GCTTCCCCGACGGGGGGATATATCCCCATCCCCCTCCCCCTGGCGCCACCACTGAGCGCTAGACGACGCGATGCTGTCTGCTGATTGTCAGTGGCTGGACAGAGATCGTCATTAAATCGATCCGCTGCTTGCGCGTCGTGGCGTTGTTCCGAGTATGGCACGCCAGGACCGTCGGTCGCAGTAAGTGCCCGGCTTAAGTAAACACGTGCATTAGACCTATTCCTGGGGCCCAACTGTTTTTTTGTTGGTCAGTTATTAAGTTTGACACTTCTGAAAGGTTCAATTGTTACACAGAACAACTCGTTTACCTAGAATAGAATCTGTAACAGTAATTTGTAAACTTTCATTTCATGTTAGAAAATAACGATTTCCAAATCAAGGGATGGTTAATTAAATTCTTCAACAAATGAGCTAAAGGGTAATATATTGTTTTACAAATAGTTGGTGTAACAGTTACAGCACAGCAAGTAAATTAGCTGCATCATATTTTCCTTATCTTAGTCATATACCGGTACCAGTGAAACAATAGACTCTGACATATTTATTATGAATGAAAAAAAATCTGATATTGTTGAATTGTATTCGATATCGTTTTCACAATGCGCATTTAAAATCGAATTGATATATTGATAAGTCCTAGCCTACAATATTTCATGATGATGATGATGATGATGATGACGGCTACGACGACGAGGATAAATGATGATAATAGGCCTATAATCCAATACGCGTTTTACGCACAAACACATTTAGGGAGAGAATTATAGATTCTTTCCACTCTAATGATACTAAGGATACCAGTCACAAGAGAAGCAGTCTTTACCAAATGTATGGTTGTGAGCGGCCCGACTGTTCAGATTAAGGCCTTTGACTGTGGTAGCGTATTAGCTTGACCAAGGTCACCACAAAAAATATAATAATTGCCAGTTTCAATAATATATGGGTTAATATCATTACTTTTTACGAGTCTATGTGGTCCCCGGGATATATGGGCTATATATCAGATATTGCACATTTATAAAGCCTCTTGAGTGGACTTTCGTCTCCTGTAAATTACTCCTTGTCTCTACAATAAATAAGACACAGAAGAAGAAAAGGAAGACGGAGAAGAAGAAGAAGAAGAAAAGGAAGACGGAGAAGAAGAAGAAGAAAATAAGAAGACAAATAAGAAGAGGAAGACAAAGAAGAAGAATAGGAAAAGGAAGGAAAAAAAGAAATTGTCTTAGATGATGATGGTGATGGATCACGCTGATGATGACGATGATGATGACGACAACGATGACAAGGTCTATATATATCATATATATCTATAAGAAGCTTCTGATGATGATGATGATGACGACAACGATGACAAGGTCTATATATATCATATATATCTATATGAAGCTTCTGATGATGATGATGATGATGATGATGATGATGATGATGATGATGACGAGGCTGATGAAATGACACAAGAGACACATTACGCACATTCGTGTAAACTTCATTCATTCTTTTCATCAAAATATCAATCATTTTGACGTCTGAATTGATTATACGGTACATAATTACAGATGTTTAACAGTCAGAAGTTGCAAGTACTCAGATTGGATTGGAATATTGCAAGTCAATCTTGTATACCATGGCAGTTACATGATATCCGGTCGTCCACCGATAGTATTTCAACTCATTCAAATTCAAGTTAGTCACCGTCTGTTGGCAATCGACGTTTCGTATATACCTTCCGAACGTTTCCATGATCTGACTGTGAACATTACAATGACTTTTACTATGGTTATATAATACGATGACTACTTTCTGCTATGTTTGAATGCAGTAATTAAAATTGTATAAAAATAAAAATGATGATGACGGTGACAATGAGGACAACAATAACTATTTTGATGATGATGACGATGACGACGATAATGATGATGAAAATAACGATAATGAAGATGATGGTGACGACGACGATGGCAGTGATGACGATGATGATAATGATGATGATGAAAATTTCACATTCCAAGTTCTGAGACAACATATTTTTAAGTATAATTGAAAAAAAAATAAATAAAAATAATAAACCACACCTGGCCTTTTTTGTCACCCAATTTTATAAATAAAAAGTATATTATTCAATGTAAACATTCTAATATATATTCCATAAAGTACTGTCCAGAATGAAGAAGTACTATACTTACAGTTGCATAGTTCTTGGTATTGCGTTCGTAGATTATCTATCTCGTACTGCTCTCTGTGAATATAAGGTAAAATATATACAATTGTTTATACAAGCACAAGGGCGGAGAGATCATCAGAAGCGTCGTACTTACATTCTATGTTAATGAGTAACCGAAAGGGAAATATGAGGAATACACTATATCAATCAATTTTC
>NW_022758362.1:0-948 GCF_011630105.1 Anneissia japonica
GAGGCATTCATCGAAGAAAACGTGCGGAGGTTATTTTAACAGGTACAGTATGCTATCCCGTACATCAAATATGCCACGCTGTAGACTAATTTTATCATCTAATTATTCAGCACTAAAACAGAGCTTATACCCACCAGGCATCTCTAGGATGAAGCATTACTGGTTGTAAGTTCATTTAACCTTGCATTGTACATGAAAAAAAAAACATGTTCACCTTGTATTAAAAGAAATAAATATCCATTACGCTATTACGGACTAGGGCAACGTTTTATTAAATCTTCAAACCTTATAAAAATTAAGTTTCAAATCTAAATCGAGCCAAGCACAGTGCCCTGTCATATTTGTATATAGGATACATTATAATAAAGATTTGATATATGACTTATGCGTACAATTGACTTTCACAAATTACGAGTGTTAGCACATAAATATGCTTTATTTCGTTGAGTTGGTTAACTCATCTATTACTATACTGTAAGTGAAGCAAATCGGCAGTGTCAACGTTCTCATTTTAATCAATTAATGGCTTCTAATGCAAACAATGATGAGTATTACTTGGAAGTATTTGACACGTGACGCTGTAATAGTGTCATCATGCTTTTCAAAATTTGCGAGTCGGAAAAAAATACTACTTTTCATTTATAGTTAAAGACTGCTCAGATTTAGTATCAAGTCACCAGTTAAGCATGGTTTACATAGATTTCTACACGCGGTCGCCGACAGATAGACAGTTGGTCAGTTAAATCAGGGACTCGCGTAACGACTGCAGTGAAATCACTGTAGCAACGGTGTAGCAATAGAGCTGTGCTGTCTCGAGAGTCAATCAAACTTAACATCAACTGACCATTCAGAATAGTGTCAGGAATACGCGTTTTGTCCCACCAATGCACGTGTTTAGGTACATTTACCACTGATCTCTACTATAATAGCTGGATTACTCATCGGCCA
>NW_022758363.1:0-1480 GCF_011630105.1 Anneissia japonica
TTTGTCATTTTACGATTGTTATATAATGAAGTGAGGGCAAGTTCAGAGTAACATTTTTTTTTTTTCAGGTGTGATTCAAACAATTATACTTTGCAGTACTTAATATCCCAAGCTAAAATGGAAAAAGTTGGAGATAAAAGAATTGCTGAAGAAACGTGAATCAAATGGATACATACACATGTTCAAAATAGTTGGTGGTCTGGATCATACAGTATTGCTGTTTCACTACAATGCATTTGATGCTGCTCCATTGTATAGGTGTCTTCTCACATCTATATATTTTAAACTAGATCTAAGTTTACTAGATAAGAAAAAAAATGGATTTTATTATTTATATAAATAATAATAATAAGTGCTCAAATAGAAGGATATGATCTTGTAGTCATACCAATCATAGCCATTACATTGTAGGTGCAACTTTAATCCCAGATATTTTCTCTTGTACATGTACTGTACACTAAGACAAAGTGTAGCTAAGAAAACTACTTAAACAGATATTGAAGATCCATCCAAGTTTTCTACATCCAGAGAACTCCGATCCAAGATTTTTAGATACCAATATTGTTGATTATTTTGTATCCTTACGCAAGGCCACAGCTCACGTTACCAGATCCATTCCAGGGGTGGCGCTCCAGATTGGTTGGTGTAGCTCAAAATCTTTGGGTAGTGGTCCGGGGAGAAGCCCCTGAAAACTGACAATTAAGGAGTTTCAAAGGCTTACTTGATTTTAGAGTCTATATGTAAAAATACATCTCCCGAAGAATAGTTTTTTCCCCTCTAAAGTGTTACGCTTCCTGTAAAATCTTAAGCCTTTATCTAGGCTACTATTTAGGTACTGCATGTAGTGAACATCAACATTTAACTAAATCTGAATTCACATACAGCATTGCGATTATGTCATTCCCACAATTGTTGAACAATTCGTATCCTATTATCTCAGCAATGTATAGGTACCAATCGTAAACAAACCACATTGCTGCAATGGATTTGAACTAGTGAGGCAAAGCTAATTTGGTCAATAAGGTCAGATCTGTCACTTGTGCATCTTCGGGAAAAGTATGACGACCCGATGATCTGGTTCGTTTCACTCCCTGCTGATGTGGAATGATGTGTACATGAAGCTACTAAGTGCCTAGAAAAAATTAACAATTTTGGGCTTACAGAGCTCCAAAATGGGCATGAAGATATTATGAATGACAAACATATGCCTACGTTTAGTTGTTATTGCCAATTTTCATTGTCTTCAAAAGCTTAAATTAAATAAAATGCTGAATAGTTCTAGTTCTTTATTAGATTAGACATTTATTCTATCACAAAGTTATAAGCATTACACCAACATAAATATGCAAATCTGACAAAGGATTGTTCTTGAATATTCTTGAATACTAATAATCTGTGTAATAATTAGCAAAAATAAAATATCTTGATATTGTGGTTGTGTGTTAATAATATAAAGGGAGGTTATAAAAATGGATGTTCA
>NW_022758364.1:0-527 GCF_011630105.1 Anneissia japonica
GTCCGCGTCCCGGGGCTCGGAGGAAGCGAGCACCAAAGGATAGGACGAAAGACGCGTGATGAACCATTCGTTCTGCACGCTCGTTCGGTCGGGTTCGACACCTTCGAATGCGTAAGCGTGCAGATACGGTATGCTGTGCCTGACGTGTTGCAATACCCGCACCGACTCGTCGTACGCGTCGAACGCTTCCCTCAGAGTGGCCATTTCCAGACGTTGTTCCTCCGCTGCCGTCAGACAGGAGACGGACGACCGGAAGCGCATGGTCCGAACGTCGAAATCGAACCAGACCAACCTCATCACGTGAGACGTTGCGTTGGCCAGCGCAAAAGACAGGTCGACGTCTCTGTCTATTTCCTGAAACGCGAACGAGAATGCGATCGCGGGGTAGGCTCTGGCGAATTGCACCAGGGCATCGTTCGTGTCGCATCCAGGAACGAGTCTGGAATACCTATTGTCCTCGGACACTGGAAATTTGGGAATCCATTTTCGCAGGTAAGATATAAACCGACTTCGTGTTGCATCGCTGA
>NW_022758365.1:0-631 GCF_011630105.1 Anneissia japonica
TAAATCACATTTCTAAAGCAATAAAATATCGTCACGCACATTTGTATTTGTGGTATCACCGTGTCTCACTATAGCCAATTTGGCAACCACTGGACACAATGAAAAAGAATAGGATTATCTTGGAAAATATTAAACAAGATATTTATAGTTTATCACTGTGTCCCACTATTATAGCCAATGTAGGGCACGGAAAATTTTTTTTTTTTAATTTCCGCATCAATATTTCCCAATTTTGTTGAAGCGGGCTGGAGTGATGATCTAATATTTTTTTTTGTATAGGCATAATTATGATCTGTTCATTGTGCGTTCGATTTTGATAATGATAGGAATGATAGGAGCACTGTATGATCAATGTGCGCCAAAATAAATAGATGATTAACATAAAAAGTATGATGCCGGTTATTTTTACAATACTGCTATTGTTTCTAAAATTTGGTGGAGTAATGTAGTTCATGTGGTTATCATTGGAAATTTATTGATCTACTAGTAAATTCTATAATCTGGTTGTTGTACGCATATAGACATATTTTTTACATTTTTGATTTTATTTCTTTATTCATGTTCTTTGCAATTCATGACAAAGTAAACTCAACCATACATATTCAAAAACAGAGCGACGAAAAGGACCTCC
>NW_022758366.1:0-798 GCF_011630105.1 Anneissia japonica
AACATTTTTGATGATTATTGGTAATTAAATGATAATAGCTAATAGAAATTTGTTGTCAATTTTGTAAATAACACAGGAAATTATTGCAACCATGTTGCCAAAAATTATGTGATGGAGATACTGGCATTGGTTTATGTGTATGTTAGTTCATCTAGCACCAAAAATAATTTCATCGATACAAAATTTCATATATATTTATCTTTATTTATCTGTGTATATAATAATAATATACGGTAAATAATCTAGGAAAGAAACATTTGTTGCCTTACTTTCTCCTTTTGATTCAAGAGTAAAAAAATTAATTTGATACTTCCGTTCCAAAGAAAACAAATTAGATTTTTTACTTAAAGAGACCAGCTGCAACTTAAACATACCCAGTTAAACAAAGACCTTGACACTAAACACCACTACAAATAATGTTCAATAATATAATGAACAAGCATCATTATAAGATACCTAACCTTGGCAACTGCTGTTCGCTAGCCTGCTGGATCATAGCCTGAGGGGTGGCCTAGCTATAAGGGTGGACCGGGAGAACATGCTTATGTAGGGTAGAGTTTCAGAAGCGATACGACAGGTGGTATGTAACGAACAATACTTTGAAGCTAGCTCCGGAAGATATTAAAAGTGTCGACAGTAAAAGGAGGGCACTGATCAAATTCAAGATATTTTTAAAGAATAATTATTTATTTTAATTATGAAATCATTCCAGAAATATATAGAGGAAGATATTAAACTTTAAACAGTGGTATTAATATTAATTGAGAGTTGTAGTTAAGAGGTTAAGAGATTATATAT
>NW_022758367.1:0-532 GCF_011630105.1 Anneissia japonica
AAGTTTTACTTCCTTATTGTTCTTTCAAGTACAGTACCTGGTTTAATCATCATTGTGTAATTTACAAGATGTACTATATGAAATTTTATAATCCTGTTGTCTCTAATTGACATGAAACAAAGTAGGCCTACCTAAACCTGGGCCTGGGCCTATTTCCACTGGCAGATTTGGGGGGGGGGGTGTAAGGGGAATAGGCCCCCCCCCCCTATTTTTTGCAACAAAAAAAAAAGAAAAGAAAGGAAAACAATTACAGCCACATTGTTCTTTTCCTACAAAAAAACACCCTAGGAGAGTGCTATTCATAAATCCACTTGGTGAGAAATAGAACACTTTAATTTAATTTACTCAATGTTAATATACAGTAGCGGATTTTGTTGTTTAAAGACTTTTTTTAACAGATTTTGGATATTAGTTTTCCTTTTTTACCGAAAAAGAGTACTGTTTGTACATTTGTGAAAATGTTGGTAATTGTGAAACACACCTTATTCTATAGGCACACCTGTTTTAGTTACTCTGGTATTGAACACAGACT
>NW_022758368.1:0-739 GCF_011630105.1 Anneissia japonica
GTTTGATTTTTTTTTTATAGAGGGGGATCCATGATTATTTTTTACATGATTAAAAATTGCTTTACTATACTTTGGATTAAACTTGCTACTGAGCTTAAATTTTTTAAATTATAGAATAACAAATAATGAAACTGAAAGTAAAAACACTTTGTGAGATTTATAAAAATTAATATTAAGTCTTTTGACCCAATTTGTTAAACTGACAAAATATTATAAAGTTCTTAATCCTGAAAGTTATACTAACATATTTTTCTGGAGAATACTTTACTAGACATTTTTAGGAAAATACCACTGCGGTAGGCAACTAAATTACCATCGTAGACAAATATACAAAGCCCTCACCACAGAATCACCATCCAGAAAACAAACTATTCATAAACCAAATTCTATGATTGTTCCTTGGGTTGTTAGTACTACTATATTCAGTATCTATAGGAACAAATTTATTTTCTTAGTGAAGTCATGATATCAGGAAATTATCAAGATTATCATTAGTATTGTAAGGAAACTACTTAGGACTTTAATGTTTATTTTAAAAACCTACTGTACTATCATCAGTGAATGTACTTTATTGACATTTTTCATAAAAAAACAATTTGGGTCACTAACCTTAAAAAATATGGAAGACTCACAAAATACCCACGAAACATATTAATATTTCTTGAGCCATAGTTTACATTATTAATACTAGCAATATTCTATTAAAAGTTTTATATAATATCTCAAGAACATTTGAATT
>NW_022758369.1:0-773 GCF_011630105.1 Anneissia japonica
TTCCTCGGCTGGAGCTAACAGCGGCTACTCTAGCTGTTAAATGCGCGGACGTGGTTACTCGGGAAGTTCGATGGTGTGTACTTTTGGACCGACAGTGTATTAGTTCTAAATTACATTAATAATACGAAGACCAGATTTAGCACATTTGTAGCTAATAGAATACATATTATTCAGAGTGGATCAAGTCCCGAGCAATGGAGACATGTCGAAGACAAGAATAACCCTGCAGACGTGGCATCTAGGGGCTTGAATCTGATCAACACCCATAAAGTGGCAAAGTTGTTAGGAGGGCCGGGATTCTTGTTGAAGGATATAGAGCAGTGGCCCAGGCCATTTCGAAGCAGCAACGTAGAGAAGAGTGACCCCGAAGTGAAAGAAGTTGTTTGTGTTGCTACCGAACCAAGGGATCCCATTGAACAGTTGATACAGCATTATTCATCATTCCATAAATTGAAACGTGCAATAGTATGGATACTTAGAGTAAGACAGGCTCTCACCAAACATAAAGTCAACAAGGCAGCCATTACATTGGATGAAATAAGGAATGCTGAGATCGAGCAGATAAAATATGTACAGCGTAGACACTTCATCGAAGAAATCAATTCTATTAAGAATGGTAAACCGTTGAAGAAATCCAGTACTATTGGTAAACTAGACCTATTTCTTGAGGAGGGCGTACTAAGGGTAGGAGGTCGCCTGCGGCGATCGGAACAACCAAGTGTTACAAAACACCCAGCGATTATACCAAGGGAGCACCACGTCGCACACCTTAT
>NW_022758370.1:0-222 GCF_011630105.1 Anneissia japonica
AATTTGGGTTCAGAAAAGGCTACAATACATCCATTGCCCTTACTGACCTCACCAATAAAATTGTCAATGCATTTGAGAATAGTCAATTTACAATTTAGGAATTTTTATTGACCTTTCCAAAGCATTTGATACTATTGACCATAACATCCTTTTATATAAACTTTCTCACTATGGTATTCGTGGTCCCGCTCTCAATCTTTTCCGAAGTTACCTCTCTAACCG
>NW_022758370.1:290-518 GCF_011630105.1 Anneissia japonica
CTCTTCTGTTCCTTTTATATATTAATGATGTTCACTTGTCTTCCAACTTTCTTTCATTTTTCCTTTATGCTGATGGCACCACTATCCAATATTCTAACAAAAATATTCATTCTTTATTCAACATTGTTAACTCTAATTTAATTTCCACTTCGCAATACTTTGTTGCCAACATACTTTCAATTAATCACGAGAAGTGTAGCTTCATTCTGTTTCGAAGTCCCCAAAAAT
>NW_022758371.1:0-652 GCF_011630105.1 Anneissia japonica
ATAACATACAGTATTTTAAATAAGTATAAGGAATTTGGCCAATATTAAGATTTTTAAAAAATATTAATATCTGTGAAACCATTCAGAATAAAATATCAAATTTTGTTAGTGGGTGTGTGTTTGTTGGTGTATTTATGTATGTATTTGTGTGTGTGTGTGTGTGTGTGTGTGTGTGCGTCGGTGAACCCATACCAACCGATGACACACGTGTGAAGACACACCATTTTAGCGATGACATACTCGCAAGCGATGACGTCGCCAGTTGTCGAAATAGCTTTAAACAGTGAGAGCTCCCTCTATATACCACCTGGTGAGATTTCTGAGCTTTTCCTCAAAAGTCACCGTTAGTTAGGAATTTTTTCAAGTTCATAGACACACGTTGTGTTGTAAATATAAGCAGCGGTATCTTGTGACATACTCGTACTCAGTTATGCAATGGCCTACTCAATGTTAGGGCTGTTGCTAAACATCCCTTGCTTACTCACAGATATAGCATTACACACATTTTTAACATAAAAAAACGAAGATTAACTATGTCACCACTTGTAGCGTATGTTTTCAATGTCATCGGTTATAGCTACTTCACATGTATGTGTGTGTAGGTGTGTGTTTGTATAATACATACGGTATATTGCATGTATGTATGGGCATG
>NW_022758372.1:0-660 GCF_011630105.1 Anneissia japonica
TTCCGGTATGACCTATAATTTTAATGCTTTATAATGTGGAGAATATGAATAAGTGACCGGCTCTGGAAAAAACCCTCCGTTTATCGCAATTTATAATATCCCACAAGTACCCAAAATGTTCAAGAATCAGAATTTGAACATTTTCATGTTTTTTTTTTTTTTGTTTTATAAAAGAAGATATATTAAATCAATCACTAAATCTAACTGAAAAATATATTTAAACTATTTTTAAATTACAGATCTTAATAACAAACTATATATTTTGGAAGCTGTTGAAACTGTTTTCACAAAAATCTACATGACTGATATTCAATGAATTAAATATTCATAACTTTGCAAATACTCAACCAATTTTCATCAAATAAACACCGTCTTAAAGAAGACGCCACACAGAATCGAGAAACGCCAAAAATTATAATTTTGGATTTTTCCTACAAAATGGCTGTTTTTGCCAGAGCAATTTTTATGTTTCATTGATACTTGTTTTGGCATGTCAAGCCCCGTATATTTTTATTTCTTTTTTTTTTTTTTTTATTATTTATGCCAGAGACATGTCACTACTTGAAGGAACTTTATGAGGCTTCGGGATTGAAAGTTTTACGTAAAAACCAAATATCCTTAAAGAAATTGAAGGCAAGCTATACTACACAGTAATCAATC
>NW_022758373.1:0-1520 GCF_011630105.1 Anneissia japonica
AAACCAATATTAAGAAGAAAACTTAAAATGGTGTTGAATACTCTAATTTGAATTTAAATACTGTACATAGATTGTAAATAAAATTCTTTTTAAAATATACTGCAGGCTGTAGTTTAATGCTATGTATACTGTACATTGTTGTAATAATATACAGTAAATACATGACAATAATTCCTAGAACTACTATTTGTAATTCCTTGTTAACTTACATTAATGATGATGAAAGATATGTGTTGTCTGGATTGAAAGTTCTATCAAAGATGCTAACATGATGATCACTCTCACAAGGTGAAGACTCGTCTTCGCTTTGATTGGGAGTTGATGTGCCTACTGGTATTGCAGTGATTGGTTCTTCAAAAATTGAGTTACCACTTGGTGGTACCTCTGTTAAAGGCAAATCAACTCCAGTGATTTGGGGGTCAGTTTGAGTTTCTGTAAACAAAAGACAATGTTTATATTGAATATTGAATTTCTAAAAATTATCATTTATTTTTATTATAGAAAGGGCATTTTATTGATATTAAAGTTACTACGGTATAAATACTAATCATGCAGCAGGTATAACTGCTACATTTAACAATATCAGAAAATAAAAATAAAAAAATAAGAATTTTACCTTTGGTACACATTTTTGAGCCAACTTGCACACGCATTGAGCGTTTAGACTTTGTCCCTTTTTTTCTGCACTTTGTAGTGGATGTTTTTGAATTATCCTATAATAGTATAATATACATGTAGATTTTTTAAAAAATCATACAGTACTTTAATATCTGAATTACAAACTTAGTAGGCCTACATAGATGTAATAATAATAATAATAATAATAATAATAATAATAGCCTATATATTAAACAACAATAATATTATAAATAAGTATGAGTTGGTAGACTGAGAAAGGAGTACATACAAATTAAGTAATATTAATACCTGCAAGTTTCTGCTCTGCTGATATTCTTTAACAAACGAGGCTAAATGAGATGATGCATTTTCAATTGTTGGTACTGGCAGTGTGCTTTCACCTTCCTCACTTTTCTGCCTACTATCTTCTAATATGTTTTCAACATACTAGAATATTGAAAAAAAAAAAAAATAAAATAAAAATAAAAACAATACGAATTGACCTAATTATAAAATATCAATAGTTCTGACATAGCATGCATAATGGCATCTAATATTAATGATGATAACATAGGTCTGCCTATATTTTTAGGTTAGCCTCTAATCTCACTACCTAGGCTATAGGCTAAGTACTCTCGATAATTAGGACCCACCCGCCCAGGGAACAGTTAAATTGGTAGGCCTACAGGTGGTAGTAGTATAGAGGTGAATTTGGTATAGGCCTATTACTTAGGCTATAGGTATGTTCCAATATATACATAGGCCTTTTATCAACTGCAAAAGAATCACTGAGGAATATAATGTAAAACGTTACGTAAACATACGACGTTACTAGGCATACAATTTCATAAACTACTCACTGTACTAGCCTAGGCCTAGTAGAGTAGTACGCTAGCTTATGT
>NW_022758374.1:0-952 GCF_011630105.1 Anneissia japonica
TGACAAATACACACACAGGCTTATCATGTAGGTTATTTCAGAAATATTTTTCTGACTATATAAATGATTATGATATGTTTGAATTGATTATCGCACTGGAAATGATACGTATTGAAGATGTTGTAGAAGGCTACTTTTTAAAACTTAAAAATTTCAATATGTGCATAATTATCTTGTGCATTTTTCAATTTTAATAATAATATTATAAAAACAGGTAAAATTACCCTGCTGGTGTACCTCTACCCTTGTGCCTTAAAATTTAGATATAAAACCTAATTTAGCACTATGAAAGCAAGCATAATTTCAGTATAGGATACTGCCCAGGCCTACTACTACCACTAGACGTTTATATCTAAATCTTGAGGCTCTTAGTATTAGACCTCAGTAAAACAGTCGTAGGCCTAGACTAGCCTAGGTACTACTGAAGCTACTAGGCTTAGCCTAGGCGCACTTACAAAATTTTACACAAAATAATTATGATGTTGTTGTACATTTGCAGTACATTGCAGAGACTCTGCACTTGTTACAACACATTGGATAGATGAAGCTAAATATTTGCTTTTAATAAAGAAATCTACTTGCACATTTTACATGCGTACCGGTACATGTTCATTTGTAAAACCGTCCAATGGTTTCATATTTGTTTGTTTTTGTTCATAAATATTTTGTTCATTTCAAGATTATTCATTCGTCTACACAGTATCATTTGTCTATGTCCGTCCGATACGTTTGTTAATTGTTTTGAGAAATGTCAGTCTTATGTTGGCTTTGTTTAATTGTTTGAATCATGTCCGTCTTATACGTTCGTTCTTTTATGAATTTGTTCATGTCCGTCTTATGTTTTCATTATTTTTTTAATCTTGTCCGTCATATCGTTCATAAATTCGTTCCGTCAAATGTGTTTGTTGTTTTATTTGTTTAAATCATACCCATCTTATGCATTTTTAATTTA
>NW_022758375.1:0-1872 GCF_011630105.1 Anneissia japonica
AATCTGTTTATGAACAACCAATTTCCTTGGTTTGACGACGTACATGAAATTTAGTGTCTGCTATAGCCTGTTTCAGTCAAAGTTTTGACTTTCCAAGCAGTTTTTGAAGCAAAGAAATCTAGGCCTGCCTGTAGCAATTCTGGCTCGGCAATATGGTCGGTGATTGCCGACGTGAAATTTGTGGGCTGAATATTAACGAATAATTAATGATAATTATTATAGTAATGACTACTACAGCATTAATAATATAACAATGATTGTAACAATGAAATAATGCATGACAACCTTTTTTTTTTATGTTGGCCCCTTTTTCATGTCGCGTTTTTCTTTCCCAATTTTAATGTAATTTTAATTGAAATTTAATTTTGTGTGCTTTGTTTGGATGATTGAATTTTTATATTTGATGATAATAATAATAATTAAAATAATGATACGGGTATAATGATTCTATAATTAATAATTAAAATAATCGATTTTATTACGTACATGTTTGTTAACCTGTTGTGTACTCCTAATGTATTTTAATGTTATTTTTATCTCCTTTTTTATGTCTTGTGCTTGTGTTTGATTGATGTTTTGATGTTTTTATATTTGTCTACTTTTTTTTGTAAATATCTATTAATTCTGCCTTGGATGTGAATTTGTATAAAGATAAAATATAATCATATAATTTGTAAAAAATGAAATTTTTAATGTTTTTAATCATTTTCTGAATGTCCGTGCAGTTTGTGTATTGTTAATTAATAATTAATCCTTTGATGTTTTTATATTACTTTCCTTTGATGTTTTTATATTACTGTTCTGTATTATTGTAAGTAGTGCCATTTAATTCAGTCCTCGACTGCGATTTTAATGTTGAATAAAATTGAATTGAATTAAATTGACACACTAGACTTTTGGAGACGATCGAACAAGGATAAGCGAAATACGCTCAAATGTGCGTATAAAACTTATAGATAGATATTCATTTTAAAAAATTCAGATGGCAATATGATGATGTCACAATGTCCAATCAGCCATAATGATCTATGAAATCATATGTACAACTAATGTTCTTTAAGGATCAGCCATAATGATCTATGAAATAATATGTACAACTAATGTTCTTTCAGAATATGTAATAAAAGTTGGGGGTCACTGTTCATCCTATGAAGTTATATTTGGTAAAAAATAGGCATGATATTGCCATATTTTCACTGTATGTTGCGCACAGGTTTGTATGTTTGATGCATGTGTCAGCATTGTTATTGGCCCAAAAATAACTGAAAAAGAATGGAAATTTGTGAATACAGTGTCAGAAACCCAATATATGTAAAAAAAAATTGTAATTTAGAGCTTTCGCACGTGCCGTGGGCATGAAAATGTGCACACAGAGCGAAAATTTTAAAATGCTCAAAATGGCCTGAAACATGCTCTAATTTAGTCAAAAAGTTATTTTGAAATTTTAATGTACACCCATGTTCACGCGCAGACAGCAATCTCACACAAAGTTGACCCTTGATATGAAGTATACTTGTGTCATATTTCATTGAAAATGCGTGCTGGTTAGGAATTCATTATCAATCGTAGAATTTCACAAAATAGAACATAAATGATGTCAATGACTGTGACGTCACACAAAAAGTCACCTGCAAAACTTCAGATAAAGATCTATCTGCTGGCCAAATCTGATCTATCTGTACTCAGCCTTATGTACTGATTTACTGATTTATATTGTTCTGATGTATGCCTTTTATGTGGGTGTGCCAGCCCTCAGGCTGTTTGCCTACAGTCAAATATCCACACCTTATTGTGTGGATGTGGCAGCGTTTACTCCAGCCTATGCTTATAGCTATGCTTTTTTCATTTATATATTTCAGTTACCGCATACAT
>NW_022758376.1:0-1509 GCF_011630105.1 Anneissia japonica
AGTTCACACACAAAGGCGTACGCTACGCCAGGCTTAAGCCAGCCTTACGCCGTGTGTGTGAACATTGCCTATGTTTATCTCTCTCTCTCTCTCTCTTCACCTCAGGGGTACATTTTGGTACCTGGTATGATGTAAAAGTGGAGTAAATGTGGTCTGGTTCTAAAGCTAGATGATCCATTGATGTTCCCTGTGGAATAGATCATACATGTGTACATGGTTGATCATGCAATGATATGATAACATGAATGTATCAAGATTTGTATTGGTCCCTATAGTAATACCTTCTCAACATTTTGTAGCAATCACCATTGCTAACATGTCTGTGTATATCGCTAACTTTTAATGATGATGATAATAGTAATAATTTTCAATACTTTGTCACATGAATTTGGGATATATATTAAACTTTATTGTTTTAAGTATAAATTATTGGGATACAGAACAAATTAAAAACAATACAATTTAGAATTTTCACCATCAGAAGTAAAATCTTTAAAATAAATAAATAAAAATCGTAACATATTGGTATTTAGAAGATGGTTATTCTGTTGGTATGATCTCTTGGTTTCTACTCCCAAATTCATGTGAAAATAATCTGTCTCTTTCACTTCAGATGATAATGAGATCATTTTCACGCCTACCTTAGTGAACAACACACCTCTATAAAAAAAAAAATGATGTGGTGCACTTTAGAAGCTTACCTGAAAACATGTTTGCATAAAATCTGCTAGACAATAAAATACCACCACTGCAGGTGAAAAGAAGTTTGAATAGATTGGAACAAAGGGTGCTAGTGAATAAAAATTAAATACAAAAAGAATTGGTTTTTCGATGGATCATGAATAACTTTGCTATGTAGTCTTCGCCAACTAACTAAGTACTTAAATCGACTCTGATTTAGCTTACCCGGTCATGCGGGGAAGGGGAGACAATGCCATAAATTCTAATCACTATTGAAGGTGAATCGTTGACAGAGCTGTTGTCTTTCTTACTGTTTCTTACATTCAATAATCTAATTATGTTTTCGCATAATAGCGGCTGTAGAAAGAATACGTGCCTATCCCTGTATTCTATGAATGATCCTTGTTTGAAATCTGCCCCAGTTTTTAGTGAACACGGGAAAAAAAGCTACAGCATTAAAATTAAAAGGCAAAAAATGTGTTTTGCATCCATTTTTTGGCCGTCTCTTTTCATGGTCTTTCTTTTTTTACGAGGCAATGGAGAGAATGTTCTGATGAAATCTATTGATTCTTATGTTGTATGCTTTATGTTACGTACCTGTCCTGTGGTCATCTTTTGTGGGAAAAAAAAGTGTGTTCAAGCCGCCTAAGATATTTTTTTAAAGATTTTTAAATTATGAAGGAATGAAAATCAAGTCCCAAAACAAGGAAAAGATTGTAAAATATTATTATAAATATTTGACATGACTTTTCTGGTTTTTTTTTTTTTTTTTTCCCCTGAAACTCAAGGCCACCTTTGCATTTATGAAAGACCATCTAAGGGTTAAAG
>NW_022758377.1:0-610 GCF_011630105.1 Anneissia japonica
GATTGTAATCGTGCGAATTAAACCATGCTAAAAAAATATGGATACTTACACGTTATCATAACCATAAGAGAACGCCAGTCTGCATCACAGTTGTATAATTAACTGACATTACATAAACTATAAAACAATTGGGTTTTTTAAAATCAATTATTTATTTCTATTTCTCTGAAATTCATTCACAATGTAAGTACTATATTAATTAGAAGCCCATGTCTTCTTTTCTAGATGGGCTTCTTTTCAAGATTACTTCTAAAAAATAAAGACGGAGGGTGGGGGTGCTGTTTTCGATGTGGGCTTCTTCTCAAGATTAAGCCCACTGGGTTTCTGCTTGAGAATGTACGGTATGTAATAAATGTTTCAAAATAATATGTTATTTTATTCCAGGTATTGATGGTAAGCCGTTTTTAGCTGTTGCAAACTCTGGACAGCCTACATGCTTAAATTGTCAAGAAAGGTAATAATAAATTATAATTTTGCTTCATGTCTAGGCATAATATAGTATTTTCGTCCTACCACCGTATACATTATATTTTATTTGAATTTTTGACTAATCATATTATAATTTTAATAGTCAACTTATATTTAGTTTGTCACACATGCTGAAGAAGAC
>NW_022758378.1:0-826 GCF_011630105.1 Anneissia japonica
GGGGGCAGGGGGAAAACTGCCCCTCCCCTGACGGTTTTTACCGGGCTGACCAGGCCGTCCTACCGGGCTGGGTAATAAGAGAAAAGAAAGTGGGGAGAGGGAGGGAAAGAGAAAGAAGAGGAAAAGAAAAGGAAAGAAAAAGAGAAGAGAAAAATAAAGACAAGAATAAAAAAGGAAGATATCATAATGACCAAACTCACAACACCCTGCAACCCCTTCACCACTTCAAAAACTGTCATAACTCCTTTGATCTATGCTGCCCGATGGCGTAACCACTGGGGGACAAGGGGAAAATATCTATCTTTGAAAAGTCTTCCCCACCCCTTTATAAATGCCCTTTAGTCACCTAAAAGTGCCTAAAAACCTCAAATTTCGCCGCATTTCTTGTTAACATGGCCCAATTCCCTCTAAAAATTGCACATTTTAGGGAGTTTTGATAAATTCCAACGAAATTAGAATTAAAAACACCGGGGCACAAGGGGAAAATATCCGTCTTTGGAAAATCTTTCCCCACCCCTTGACAAATGCATCCTAAAAAGTGCCTAAAATTCTCAAATTCTTTGCGCGCATTTCTTGTTACGGTAGGCCAATTTCCTCTCTAAATTGCACATTCTAGGGAGTTTTCATCAATTCCGACGAAATTCGAATTAAAAACACAAAAATATTTTGCGCGCTTGGCGCGCATTTTGTAGGGCTTTTTTTTAGTTTTATCCTTTTAAGTTATTTAAACACATAATAGTCCCAAACTCAAGAAAGACAACTTTAAGATAGATCATTTTAACCTAAAAGAAGGGCCTCAATGTGTATAGATGGTGAAAGAATATGT
>NW_022758379.1:0-905 GCF_011630105.1 Anneissia japonica
TACCAGAAACATTTTCAAATAATTAACATCATTAAACGTACTTATCAGTAGTTAAAAATAAGTTTTTATTTTTCACAAGAACATATTTGAAATAATAATAAAAACATATTCTGTAGTTAAGCCATTTGATTTTACAAATGAAAGTAATATGTTGCACTGACAGCATTTTATGGATAATTTAATTAGATTGTGAGCCTCCGGATCTTGAATGTCCACCAAGCCAAAACGTAACAGGTGATGAGAACTGCTTGGCAAATGTCACCTGGACAGCACCCAATGTTACAGACAACTCCGGAGACCCTTTCACACCAGTATGTGATCATATAGGAAGCACATTTTATGATGTCAGCACTGTTGTAACATGTAATGCCACTGACAATTATGATAACACTGGCAATTGTACATTTACCATTACTATTTATGGTAAGTCATATTTTGATTGACGTATAATTATTATTATAAGTCAATCTTGACGTCATCACTGCAACGCCCAATGTTATTTGCCTATTCCCCACCGTCCACTAATTTTTCAGTTAGTGGACGTTTGACTTGATTTTTTTAGGTTCGTGTGGAAAAAAAAAATCTTCATTTCTTCATCACCTCGAAGACATTGTGCACCGCGATAAAAATAGAATTGTAATTGAAAATTACATTCGTAAAACAAGGTTAATTAGAACCCGAAGAAAGTTACTTTAAATTCAATATTAAGTATGAACAATTCAGCAATTCCTTGAATCAATGAACCCTAATAATCTAAACAAACTGAACGAGACTCAAGGAACGAAATTAGATGTAGATCTGCCGGGGCCTCCTCCTACTACTAGCCTAGGCCGTATAGCTTAGCGTAGTTATGAAATCATCCCAAGATTTTTACCTGTCTGCACCAACCAAAAAGTTAGTGACAG
>NW_022758380.1:0-689 GCF_011630105.1 Anneissia japonica
TCAATTGGTTAAGAGAAATCCAATACATTATCAGATATTTAACACATTCATTCTTCAAAGGTTTTTCATTTTGAAACTCAAGCTATAGGATATCAATTTACCACAGGACATGACAAAGGACTTAACAAGGCTTTGAATTGTAATTACTTACTGAAGATCTACTAGAAATTGTAACCAAGTAATAGAAACTTATATGCACAAAAGGCATGCTACATAAATAAGAATTGTATTAAGAACAAATTTAACTTTTTTTTACTTTAGCATGCCAAAAAATCCTGCAGAACCCACACAGTGGCGTAACGATGGGGCCGGGGCCCTGTGTATTTCTGAAACTGTTATTTTTAATTTTTTTAACGACAAATAAATGATAAATTTATGAATATGGCACCTTTAGATGGTCGGAAAAGGCACAGACAGAATTATGAATTTTCTTTTTATCTCCAATTAAAAAATATTTTGACAAATTTAGTGGGCCCCGGACCGGCAGCTCCCCACTCCCCTACACTCTTTATTCCGCCACTGGAAATAATATGATATGTCCTACAGTCGATTTCAGACACACATTAGTTTGGTTCACGTCGAAATTTTATCTAGATATACATCCACTTAACTAGTTAAAAGTTGGACGTGAACCACTCAATTATAGCTAGATAAAGGAATTAAGTCACTTAAGTTAAGTGACTTAACTT
>NW_022758381.1:0-1112 GCF_011630105.1 Anneissia japonica
ATGAGATACAGATTTATGAATATTTAAAAAATGGGAAGAAAAGCGGGTAAACACCCTTTTTCCTATCTCATCTCCTCTCTTTCCCCCTCCCGCAGTTTCTGTATCTCATTAACCTCCCTAAGTTTTTCTTCAGACACAATTTTGTGTCTTAGAAAATCAGTTGTACATATCATTAATTTTTTTCCCTTCCGAGCCTGGCTTTAAGGGTCTCTGCAAAAAATCTAGGAAAATTATTATTTTTACATCTGAATTTATCAAGAAAAATATATAATAATATTGATAATAAAAACTTTAATCAATCACGGAAACACTTGTTCACCTAATGGTGTTTGTCAACAAGGCTGTGAAGGCATTGTGCAAATCAAACAAAATGGAAATTAAAACAAAATGGTAAAAATAGAGTAATTACATCTTGCAATCACATTACTGAATGAAACTTAATGTTAACTATCCGAACTATCTTAAATTCACTTACAATGTTAACTGTAATACTTTTGACTAATTTTTTTTTTTCATTTTAAAATTAGAAACAGTATTTGAGTTTCTGAATTCATCACTAAGTTCATTCCATAAATTAGCACCTCTGTATGAAAGCTACATTTCTTATAATCTATGCTTGGTTTGGGTAATGTTAATTTTTTTTAGATCTGGTGTCATAGGGACATTCTTTAATATGGAATCTGCTTGTAGGCAAGTTGGTGCTAAATTAATAGTTATTTTTAACATAGTGATGATATCTCATTCTAATTTTCTCTTGAAAAGTAATAAAATACTCATCTAGAAAGTAAACAATTTAAATGTTGTTTTTTTAACTCATCGTAGATTGTTTGTTTGAATGATTAAATTCTTTAGCAACTGACATTTTGAAATTGCATCATTGTTAGCCATTGTTTGCACACTCAATTGTATGTGTACTTGCTAAGACAGGTAGATCTCCAATTTATATATCACATTATCAGAATCAACAAAGACAGTTGACTTTATACTAAAACGAATGAGACAGTTATGTTGTGCGTGTATGCAAAGTATGTAGACACGTTTGAAAACTGATGCTGAAAGGTCCGTTGATTGGTATCTAATGCAATGAGCTTTTATTGAGATGAAAACATCTG
>NW_022758382.1:0-830 GCF_011630105.1 Anneissia japonica
TACCTCTCACATTTGAGGCCATAACCTCGACCACAAGTATAAATAAAAGTGCTGATAATGGGCAGACTTGTCGTATGCCTCTCTCCATGCTAAAATTTTCTGAATCCCATCCGTTATTAATTGAAACACATTCGACATTTTTATATAACACTTCAACCCATTTACAAAAAGAATTTCCAAAGTTAAACTTTTTTAATACAGAAAACATAAAATCTCTATTAACTGAATCAAAAGCTTTTTTAAAGTCTAAGATCACCATCGCCCCTTCAATATCATGTCGTTCGGTATAGTACAGCAAATCTTCTATTAAACGGATATTCTCTCCAGCCAGACGCCCTTTTATGTATCCCTTTTGATCTGAGTTTACTAGTGATTTAATAACCCCCCGTAACCTATTACTGAGAACGTGTGCAAGGATTTTATAATCAGTATTAAGAAGAGTTATGGAACGCCAGTTATTTAGGTTTTACCATTCACCCCCTTTAAACAATAGGGTAATTACCCCACGTCTTTTTCTACAAACAAAAAGCTTTACATATGGAAAATTAAGGAATCCGAAATGTGTAGTAAATGTGGAGTTCCTGAAGATGAAAACCATTTGCTTTTTAGTTGTTCGCATATACAAACATTTTGGAGGAAAGCATAGGAGTGTCTTAAGGTGTATTACAAATGATGATATTTCATTAAAAAAACATTAAGCAAAAATACTTAAAAAAAATATATAAAAAAAATAAATAAATAAAAAATAATTTATTTTGTATTTGAAGTACAAATGTTTTCACTTCTAGAAAAAATACTAAGAAATGGTGTAAACATTAATTAGGATATAG
>NW_022758383.1:0-555 GCF_011630105.1 Anneissia japonica
CTTACCCAATGCCAATAAAATGTTTAAAACACTCTTTAATACCAATAAATCAGTTTAAAAAAGCAGCCATTTTGAATTTCAAAATGGAGGCCCAAGGAGTGAATGAAAAAACTGACTATAACAGGTAGCTAGTGTGTATGATCTAGCTTACGTAGTGTGGTAGAAGGATTCGCAGGTAGGATGGATACCTGACATAATAGGCCAATTGTGTACACTGGACCTACGATTTAGAGTCCTTATGCGAACAGACTTGTTCCACCACCGGAACCATAGGCGAGCGTGCCGTTCGAACCAGTGCTGATATTATGACTGTATGTAACGGTTCGCCTGTCTTAACTGCTCGTCCAATCGACTCGCCTACAGGTAGGTTTAGCGGAACTGTTTACACCCAAAAACGTAAGCATACTGGTTTACTTAAAATATACTGGTTTACTTAAAGAAAATTCTTCTATAATTATTATACTTATTCGAATAAACGCCCAGGGTTGGGAAGGGTTTTTGAGGGAGGTGTTTATTAACGTAGGCTATATACTCAATTGATAGCCCCATAATTTC
>NW_022758384.1:0-623 GCF_011630105.1 Anneissia japonica
CATAAAATAAAGTTAGAAACAAATATAACATCAACAAAATATATACAGTGTGGGACACCATAGAGGTGGTGAAACTGAAGCCACACATACAATCTGTATCTCAGCAGCACTAAATAACAAGCATGTGCTTAGAGTTAGCTAGCTCCAGCCTAGGCGTCTTTAGACAACAGTAACAGTATTAGGGTTTGGCAATAAAAATAAGGTTATTTAGAATTATTATTATTATTTAACATTATTATTTTCGATCCGACGATCTTGTTGTGGCGTTGGACGACGTGTTGATAGAACAATCCTTCAACCTTCATTTCACTTTAAATTTTAACTAATAGCCATGCATTCAAGAGTGTTTTCCCACAGAACTGCTCTCCAATATTTTTTCGTTTAATTTATAATAGGCCTATATACATAATACATGGCTTCTCCTTGACCCACCTGTCATATTTTCAAAAGCACAATTTGCAGAATGACAGAATTCACTTAAAATGGTGGTATTTCATTTCTATTTATTTTATTCAATTTCCGGGTAGGTCTATTAATACAACAAAACCATTACAATGAGAATACCATTCTTGGCAGGTATATAAAACATTTCATTTCATTAACATTTATATCTTTTTTCTTTG
>NW_022758385.1:0-866 GCF_011630105.1 Anneissia japonica
GAATTCAGCCGAGTCACCGTCATCATGATGGTTTCTTTGATGAGGATCGGAGTCGTGTTCGGCTCCTCTCCCAGAAGTTGTCGCCAACTACGACTTTTCTTCTTTTTTTTAAACATGAGAACAATAAAACGTTTTAAGGCAAATGTGTGACTGTGTTATTCATTCAATTGTGATCTTTTCTAACATATTAATTAGAATCTTAAATTCCTGTTCAATTTTTAATTTCTATTTTAACTTATAAATTCCAATCCAATAACAATGGTCTATAATCAATGTATAACTAATGTTCATTCAATGTTCAGCAATCCAATCAATGTGCAATAATCAATGTATAATCAATGTTCATTCAATTTTCAATAATCGACTTTCAGCAATCAAATCAATGTTCAATAATCAACGTTCAGTAATCCAATCAATGTTCAATCAACGCTTGCATTTTTTTTTTAGTTACTGTGCAAACATAGAGCTTTCTTTTTTCTCTTTCGTGGCGTAACCACCACCTTTATTCAAACAATCAGTAACATTGTCACTTTTTGCACAAAAATGCTAATCTCGCCGAGTTGAGTAATTAGTGCAAATTTTTGACTTTCCGCCATATTTCGAGTACTTTTCCGAAAAACTTCAAACTTTCATTAGAATAGTGTTTGTTTCAGGCTATCTCACCGTGCCCAACAAAAAAAAGTACATTTTGACTCAACTTTTTTAAATTTTTACTTTTTGCACAAAAGTGCTTATCTCGCCGAGTTGAGCACTTAGTGCAAATTTTTGACTTTCCGCCATGTTTCGAGCACTTTTCAGAAGAACTTCAAACTTTCAATGGAATAGTGTTTGTTTCAGGCTATCTCACCGTGCCTAACAAAAAAAAA
>NW_022758386.1:0-686 GCF_011630105.1 Anneissia japonica
TATTGTATAGCAAGCCAGTTTACATTTATTTTATCATTTACAACTATATACAGCTGCATACCTTAGTATATTATTACACAACATAACAATTATAAGGGAAGAACTTGGTGTACACGGAATAGGTTTCATGACATAGTTCCAGTGTTTTGGTTGGTCGATACAAACTTAATAGTATTAACTACCGTATATAGACACCTTATGCACAAAATGAATATTTGACAGTACTATATTTATATCCTTTTATAAAGTACAATAAAATTGCTATCATTGCTGTCTACGCTCGTTTTAATTTGTTTTTGGTTTCATAGCAAACTCAACAATAAAACCCCAAAAGCTCTGAATGTATGACAGAAGATTTTATGGCGTAGTACAACAATCACTCTCATCAATAATTATTCAAACTTATTATACTTATTAATAGAATGAATAAATAAATTATATTTCTAATAACTATCACAACCTTCACAATCGATAAATCATTAAACTCCATATAAACACAAGAAAATAACAAACAGTTATATACCACTGCATCCGCTCCAAAAAAAAAAAAAAAATCTGCTCGAATTCTTTTTTTTTTAAGACAGTTTAGTTGATAGTGGGTTCGATTCCCACACGAACCCATTTTTTTTAAGGGTGAAGGTGGATAATGAATAGCAAACCTGGTGGTTGTGTGTTTAATTCCCACA
>NW_022758387.1:0-834 GCF_011630105.1 Anneissia japonica
TATTATATGATGCAAAAACGCTTCTAGACAGTCGAATACAAAATGTTTTATTCGTGTATACATATGCCACAGGTGGGCAAAGTGCGGCCCGCGAAAATAAATTAACAACCCTATGTGTGACCCCAAAAAATAATCCGCTTAGTGGCCGCCATCTTGAAATTTAAAATGGCCACCAAAATATTGGATTTTTATCAATAATGTTTTTGATCTACTTGTTTATTATATGATGCAAAAACGCTTCTAGACAGTCGAATACAAAATGTTTTATTCGTGTATACATATACCACAGGTGGACAAAGTGCGGTCCGCGAAAATAAATTAAAAACCCTATGTGTGCGGCCTGCCAAGCAACATTGGCTAGAAAACATCTTATTGTTTACGGCCAGACGCCGATTATGTCATAAAAGTAACGTTAAACTGAGAATAAATTGGTGTAAAAGCAGTGCTTTGAAGATTTTGGAAACTCAATGGAAACATCAAAGTTTGGGTGCATCTGCATGCAGTTTGAGTGCATTTAGCACTGTTTCTGTCATTATTTGATTAGTTATACCACAATGCTACGCAGCAACATTGATTCTATGTTACTTCATTATAATACAGGTATGACTTCTAGAGTATTCTTTGGCAAACAGTATATCAACAAACAGTATAAGGAATTTTTTTTTTTATTTGACAGGATATTTCCGATACGATACTCCCATCACTCGCATTTATTCGAGCTCTGTTTTCACCATTATTTAATTATATAAACAGAGTGCTACACACACACATTAATTATATACATACATACATACACATATATATATATATTATATAATTATGCATATTTGAAAA
>NW_022758388.1:0-757 GCF_011630105.1 Anneissia japonica
AATGCTGGGACAATAACCTCAGCACGGATTGTGTACATTACGGGAATGGATTTTATATACACAAAGGGTGGCATCTAAGCATACTAAAAGTTTGGAAAGTATAGAATTTCAGCACTTCAAATTAACACAAAAGAGGAAAAGGTAGTAACATTAATTAACACCTATGCTCCAACAAGCGATAGGGCTGTAAAAAATCCAGCTGAACTGGACAAGGTATGCAGGGACCTGGATGACTTAACTAAAACATATGCTAACCACACATTGTTGATTATCTGTGGAGACTTTAACTCAAAAATAGGGAAGAAAGAAATGAGAACTGTGTGGGCAATTATTCAAGAGGATATCGCAATAACGATGGCTAAATTTTAATTAATTTCTGTGAGAAAAATGATTTATTCATTACTAACAGCGCTTTTCAACATCCAGCACGGCCTATTACAACATGGGGAAAACAAATGCGTAATAATGATGGTCTTATCACCACGGTTTATATCAAATTGACTTCATTATTTGGAAATCCAGAATAAAGCCCCTATTGAAAGACTCCAGATCTTATGGAGGGACAATTACCTCAAGTGATCACAGAATAGTTATCAGTCGCTTTAATCTTGTCTGGCATAAAATAAAACAACGAGTACACAATGAGAACAGAAAATTTGCATGTAAAATACTAACGCTAAAGGGAGACAAAAGAAAAGAGTATACCAACAAACTCATTGACCTTACAACAAAAACAAAAATACCTGTGCAACCAGGT
>NW_022758389.1:0-738 GCF_011630105.1 Anneissia japonica
ATACTATTAATAAATGTTACCAACTTAGAAATCAGGGTGCAGGCTGTGCGGATAGATTATAATCCTATATCAAAATAAACAAAACAAGAAATCTCCATTGTTAATGGTCAAAAATTGACAAGATTTTATTTATACGAAGTAACACATGCACTAGGCATTCAATGCCCATTCTAAGGATGGAAAATATTCTGCTTTGATGTTAAGTTTAATGCTCAAAAGGTGTCAAAATATAAATTTGAATTAATTTTTTTTCTAATTTTGTGACTACTGTAGTTGTTTTGGATACAATAAAACCTGACCATTTTGCACCCTCTTAATAGGGGATGGCTGTAGTGTTATACTGCCATTACTTTCAACGGACACGTAACAGATGGCGCGTTCGGTTAACGATCTGTTCAATATGCCTAAAAATCGTGAGTTCGAATCGCGTATTGGTATTAAATTTCTTTTTCTTTTTTAATGTTTATTTTTTTTCCTGTGTTAGCAGAAATAACCGTTGTTTTTTGTTTTATTGTTTAAAAGTTTTATTCTTGCATCCCATTTTCAATGACTTTGCACAAGGGTTTCTGACCGGTACTTTAGGGACTTTCCTTGTTTTTCAAACATGACTTCATTTTACACATTCTGAAAAAAACAATTGCAGTCATAGTTCGAGTATCCCTGACGTCGAGTTGGTTTTCAAGAAGAAGTAAGGAATTGGCAGGTATAGAACTGATACAATAACAGGCCTAGGCAATT
>NW_022758390.1:0-605 GCF_011630105.1 Anneissia japonica
ATGTACAGAGCCATTTCAATTATGTTCACAGCGTATTCTGCAAAGATAGACAACATTCACATATTTTATAACACATGAAATGCCTGACCCAAATGCTGATATATACTGTATTAAATTAAATGGTGGAAATTAAGCTTATAAATGCATTGAAATACTTCAACAAGTATAAAATATAAATGGGTAAAGCACAAATTATTTTTTTGAAAAGTTATCTTACCGAATGTAGACTTGACAAGATTTTTTTCAGCTACCCAGTCTTTTTTGACAAGAGAGAACCACAAAGAGTACTCAAGATCTCCTCCCTGGTTTGCAAAGCTGCTATGTAGTTTCTGAGATAAAATTAAAAAATCGAAGTTACAGTAACTTGTAAGAGCTGTTCAATAACTTCACTAGTGTAGTTTGTATTTCAACATATTTTTTCTGGTGTCTATGGTTGGAGAACTCTTTATCTATTTGCATGTCCGTTTACGTGGTTACATCTTGCAAATGACTAACAAGCCCATCACTGCAAGGTTTCAGATGTTGGTGTTCAGGAAAATCCAAGAAAATGACTATTTCAAAAAAGCATTTACAATGTTATACAGTACGAAAATACTGTATAACAA
>NW_022758390.1:653-1151 GCF_011630105.1 Anneissia japonica
CAGGAGTAAAAGAGGGTGCTTGGTAGGTTCCAAAGCAAATACTAGCTGAAACATGTGATTAGCATTTACGGCGAATGCATAAGATTTAGGCCTAGTAGTGTAGATAGTAGACCCCAGAACTGCTGCTGCTAGGCCTAAGAAATAGTATATAGGCCTAGATTAGTAAGGTACGATTTTGTGCATCATTTTCATAGCAATCTTTGGCGCAAAATTGCTAGGCCTACATAGGATAGGGCCGCCGAGAGCTAGCCACCACCCCCACCCAAACTAGACTAGGCCATGCCATGCCTAGCTAATATGCTACCTAGGCCTAGCCTAGCTACTTTACTTACCTGTACTTATTTACACTTTCAACCTCCCGTTTTCGTCGGTATATAGATTTCGTTGTTTTTCTTTTTTGGTCTGAGATGGCATTTCCTCAACATCTTCTTCCTTATGGAACGCCGTTACAGCCTTTGGTGGCTCTTTTCCGTTCGGCGCATTTGTTATTCGGCCCTT
>NW_022758391.1:0-551 GCF_011630105.1 Anneissia japonica
ACAGGCCCGTAGCCAGACTTCCAAGTGGGGTGGGTCTTTTTTTTAGCCAAAGGTGACCTTTTTATTATTATTATTATTATTATTATTATTATTATTAGGCCTAGTCTAAGCCTATTTGTTAATGTGTTAGAATAAAAATCTGGCCTATGGCCTATATTTTTTTAAACAAAGAATAAAGTAATCTGCCATTAACAAAACATTGTAAAATATTATCTTTTTTCAGTTAATGCATCTTGATTACGATTAATATAAGGATCAACGTTTTCAGTTCTTTGAGTTCCGAATCAGCATTTTTTTCGCGCTTTTTTCAGTTCCCTTCAGGTCCGCAAAAAGTTGAACATAGGCAACTGAAAGGAACTCAACTCAAGTCTTTACTCTTCGTACGTAGAGTTTAGACGTAGGCTAGTAGGCCTGGCATAGGAAGCCTGCCTTTTTCTACACTCTAGGCCTAGCCTAGGCTAGCTAGAATATGGTAAGTATATGCTGTATTATTATTATTATTATTATTATTATTATTATTATTATTATTAGGCCTAGCCTAAGCCTATTTG
>NW_022758392.1:0-667 GCF_011630105.1 Anneissia japonica
TATATATATATATGTAATATATATCCTTTATATATATACACACACACTTATATATATATGACATATATATACATATATATATTACATACATATGTATGTATGTGTATACAGCTGGTCAAATAATCCAGCTGTATGGGCAGTAACCCGGAATTTTCGGAACTGTGCCGCGGACATAAACAAGACTCGTATTTCGAAATGTCGGTGTTACGAAATATCCACGACACAGTCTCCAAAATCCAATGTCGACAGCCAATACACCTACCTCAGATGGTAGCGAATGAAAAATGATGGATACTCCTTAAAAAGCGCTAGGATGCGAAAATGACTGAATGACTTCAACTGCAGACAGTTGTGCGTACTGTACTCTCCAAACCTGACACGCCCACTTCTTCTTCAGGGGCTGTTATTGTCTGGACTGAAGTACTTCAATATCAGGAAGATTAATCGCTATACCGAATAATATAGTCCACTTATTAAAGCTCAGATCAGCACCTGACAATAAAAAATCAACCTTTCTTCAACGCTTTGTGATGCACACCCGCAAAGGTCAAGCGGTTGCACAGACAAAGAGCTTGATACGTATGAATTCATTATTATAATAGTTATTTGATCATGTTGTGTTTTGTGACAACCGTAGCCAGGGAAACGGCGTCTGATCAATGATAAA
>NW_022758393.1:0-1168 GCF_011630105.1 Anneissia japonica
TTGTTAGGTTAGGGTTAGTGTTAGGGTTAGTGTTAGGGTTAGAGTTAGGGTTAGGGTTAGGGTTTGAGTTAGAGTTAGGGTTAGGGTTAGGTAAAGTGAGATAGGCTGAAACAAAGACTATTCCATTGAAAGTTTGAAGTTTTTCGGAAAAGTACTCGAAAAATGGCGGAAAGTCAAAAATTTGCACTAAGTGCTCAACTCGGCGAGATAACCCTTTTTGTGCAAAAAGTGACAATGTTAAAAAGTTGAGTCAAAAATGTAATTTTTTTTGTTAGGTTAGGGTTAGGGTTAGTGTTAGGGTTAGAGTTAGGGTTAGGGTTAGGGTTAGAGTTAGAGTTAGAGTTAGGGTTAGGGTTAGGGTTAAGGTTAGGCAAAGTGAGATGAGCTGAAACAAACACTATTCCATTGAAAGTTTGAAGTTTTTCGGAAAAGTACTCGAAATATGGCAGAAAGTCAAAAATTTGCACTAAGTGCTTAACTCGGCGAGAAAAGCACTTTTGTGCAAAAAGTGACAATGTTAAAAAGTTGAGTCAAAAATGTAATTTTTTTTTTTGTTAGGTTAGGGTTAGGGTAAGTGTTAGGGTTAGAGTTAGGGTTAGGGTTAGGGTTAAGGTTAGAATTAGGGTTAGGGTTAGAGTTAGGGATAAGGATAGGGTTAGGGTTAGGCAAAGTGAGATAGCCTTAAACAAACACTATTCCATTGAAAGTTTGAAGTTTTTCGGAAAAGTACTCGAAATATGGCGGAAAGTCAAAAATTTGTACTAAGTGCTCAACTCGGCGAGATAAGCACTTTTGTGCAAAAAGTGACAATGCCAAAAAATTTAGTGTCAAAATGTAATCTTTTTTTGTTAGGTTAGGGTTAGGGTTGGGGTTAGTGTTAGGGTTAGAGTTAGGGTTAGGGTTAGAGTTATAGTTAGGGTTAGGGTTAGGTAAAGTGAGATAGGCTGAAACAAAGACTATTCCATTGAAAGTTTGAAGTTTTTCGGAAAAGTATTCGAAATATGGCGGAAAGTCAAAAATTTGCACTAAGTGCTTAACTCGGCGAGATAAGCACTTTTGTGCAAAAAGTGACAATGTTAAAAAGTTGAGTCAAAAATGTAATCTTTTTTTGGTAGGTTAGGGTTAGGGTTAGGGTTAGTGTTAGGGTTAGAGTTAGGGTTAGGGTTAG
>NW_022758394.1:0-631 GCF_011630105.1 Anneissia japonica
GAGTTGAGCACTTAGTGCAAATTTTTGACTTTCCGCCATATTTCAAATACTTTTCCGAAAAACTTAAAAACTTTCAATGGAATAGTGTTTGTTTAAGCCTATCTCACTTTGCCTAACCCTAACCCTAACCCTAACTCTAACCCTACCTCTAACTCTAACTCTAACCCTAACCCTAACCCTAACTCTAACCCTAACACTAACCCTAACCCTAACCTAACAAAAAAAAATTACATTTTTGAATCAACTTTTTAACATTGTCACTTTTTGCACAAAAGTGCTTATCACGCCGAGTTGAGCACTTAGTGCAAATTTCTGACTTTCCGCCTTATTTCGAGTACTTTTGCGAAAAACTTCAAACTTTCAATGGAATAGTGTTTATTTCAGCCTATCTCACTTTGCCTAACCCTAACCCTAACCCTAACTCTAACTCTAACCCTAACACTAACCCTAACTCTAACCCTAACACTAACCCTAAACCTAACCCTAACCTAAAAAAAAATTACATTTTTGACTCAACTTTTTAACATTGTCACTTTTTGCACAAAAGTGCTTATCTCGCCGAGTTAAGCACTTTGTGCAAATTTTTGACTTTTCGCCATATTTCGAGTACTTTTCCGAAAAACTTCAAACT
>NW_022758395.1:0-1593 GCF_011630105.1 Anneissia japonica
CTAAACCTGCATAAGCATAATATGCTGGTTGCAGCACAACCACCTTGTCCGTCAAGTCCTGAAGGAAGACGACTGCAGTCATGACCAACCTTTGGTGGACTGTCGTGTAATCGGCAGGAGCAAACAGAGCAAAAGCTATCCTTGGGCTAAGCAAGTAAATCATGCAGCTTTGTCTGGAAACATTAAATACACATTCTCGTTTCAATTCAATACAACTTTATTTTCTCACAACGGATGAACCCCGGCTTTTGCGATTTGACCGTTTTACATTACAACAAAAATGTTTTATATATGCAAAAATACGGTACTACTCATTCAAAATCAGTTAAAAATAAATAAAAAGAAAGCTGATGTTACATCAAAACCTGGAAAGGTTCGTAGGAGCAAATGATTTTCCGTATCTATTAATTACGTTGAAGAAGGTGTCACTTCTGTTACCATTTTTTTAAAAGTCACATAAGACTATTATTTTTTTATTGGTATAATTAAAGCATTGTATAAAATATCAAGATCTTGCTCCACACACATCATTTTACTTGCATGTTAACTAGAAGTTGGTAAAGTATCAGCTATCTATCGAACATTCTGTTACTATTACTGTTGCAGTAGCCGTCTTCCTGAGAAGACACAGTGGGCGTCATTGACGGGATCCGCTAATAAAAGTCACTGCTGGTGTTCACTTGAGATCAAGGATTTACCGTTATGCCTTACAAATGTGTTCAGTTCATTTTAGAATGGTGCCATAGAAATCGATTGATTAGTTGATTGATCGATCAAAACTCAAAAGGGAATCATGTAGGGGTGGTAGTGTGTGTGTGTGGGGTGGGGTGGGGTAGGATGATTTACTCGTAACTGTGCAAGGCTGTGAGTGTTAATCGGCACTCCTCCCGAACAGCAGCCTGGTTTACCTTCCCAGCATATGCCGGTCCCATTTATACTCCTGAGTAGAGAGTGACAAACGTAGATAAAGTGTCTTGCCTAAGGACACAAGTAACTTGCACAGCGAGGGTTTCGAACTCCCGACCCAAGGTTGAGAATTAGAGCAGCAACCGTTGCGCAAACCGCTTCTATTAAATAAATATGTGATGCGATCTAAAATATTTAAATTCATTTTCTAATTATATAACCCTATAACTAATGTTACTTAATAGTTAATAGCCGGCAGGTTTCCCGCCCTTTCTATCATCACAGTAGGCAGTGAGGTAGTTGTTCGATTTTCTCTTGATTCCTTGAACATTACTTGGAATTGCTGTTTGTTTGGTTTCGTGTTTTCTTTCTTCCAATCCATCTACAATTTTCTGTGAATTCACGAAAGTGTCATGTCATATCATGTATGGAATAGACAATAACTGGATTTGCGTCAGGAGAGTCAAGTATAGGTGTGATTTTGCCTACCTGACGTGGAAATGTACTGAATACTCAGTACGTCTGAAATCGCAATTGCAAAAAAAAAAAAAAAATTGCAAGTTGTTCTAGGGTGGGACTCGAACTTACGATCTCCAGAAACTAGCCTGGCAATATACCTCTAGACCACCGAGCTTGCGCCTGATGGCCAGGGATGAATTCGAGTCCAAGTAAGCAGCGAGTACTACT
>NW_022758396.1:0-789 GCF_011630105.1 Anneissia japonica
TAGGCTTACCTTCGTCGGCCTCCACAGCGATATGTTCCAGGCTCCTCCCACATGACCAAATTAGAAATAGAACTTGAATATTTAATGCTTGATTAAAATCATTGAATATTCAAAGCGAGTGACGTGTATACAAGTGGGTTTTAAATATAGCGCGCCCTCTATAGTTTTTGCGTGCCTCAATATCGGACTTTTTGTCCACTATGAAGATACCGTGTGTAAGCTTTAAATAATTTCCTAACAAAATACACGGCAAACTTACTCAAAACATGACAATTAGGAATGCACTTTTATTCAGAAACAAGATATACAACAGTTTATGTAAATGAATAGGGAAATCAATGTATAGTTTTTGCGTGCCTCAATATCGGACTTTTTGTCCACTATGAAGATACCGTGTGTAAGCTTTAAATAATTTCCTAACAAAATACACGGCAAACTTACTCAAAACATGACAATTAGGAATGCACTTTTATTCAGAAACAAGATATACAACAGTTTTTGTAAATGAATAGGGAAATCAATGTCAGAGGGAAAAGTAAAACTGTACTATTAACTTTAAATAATTTCTCGACAAAGGAAACTGCAAACTTACTCAAAACCTTACAATACAGTGGTGTATCTATGTGATGCGTGAGGGGACGGGGGCTTACGCCCCTCCAAAAATTACTCGCGCCCTCCATTTAGTCGCCCCTCCCCCCCCCAAAAAAAAAAATCACGGTCAGTTAGATAAAAACCACCTATAATCACCTTATTTTGCGAGTTAGCACCCCTCAACTGATCATCGAGACT
>NW_022758396.1:866-1671 GCF_011630105.1 Anneissia japonica
GAATGGGTCCACATTTTTTAAAATGGGTCCAAATTATGCAATTTTAAGCATAAAATGAGTCCATTTTTTGAAAAATGAGTCCAGATTTTTCATATTTTTCATAAAATGGGTGAAATTTTAAGACAATGGTCCAGGTTTTTAATATTTTTTCGTAAAATAGGTTAACTTTTAAAATCCACGTCCACATTATGAATTTACACGTAAGTTTGTCCACTCTGATATCGTCGCGCACTGTTTAAAAATCCTGATACAGCATTACCACCCCCAACCAACACCCACGCTTCAAGACTTTTAGATACGCCACTGTACAATTAAAAATACTTGCATTTGGTGGGGTCCTCTTTATTAAATAAAATTTGATCAAAAAAAAAAAAAAAAAAAAAGGTTGTAGGGCTATATTTTTTTTGTTTCCGGATCCTCGCTTTGATGTCCGTCTAGGGATCTACGAACCTGCTGACCCAGAATATACTATTACTTCTCAGTGTTGGCGCCAGCGGGGGAGGGGGGGGGGTTTACAAAAATGTAAAAGAGATCATGCCAATCCATAAAAAATATGAACAGAAGAAAAAAAATACACAATTTTAGGCCTAACATGCATCAGAAAATTCGGAAAGCAGGTCAGAGGGAGCATAGTATACGGTAACCTTTTAAACCCGAAGGTTTGTTTCTAAAGCCAAAGGGGTCCAGAAAAACAATTAACAACAAAAAATAAATTTTAAAAATAAATAAATAAATAAAGGAAAAGAAAATAAAAGAAAAAAAAAAAGGAAAATTCAAAATTAAATAAATAATGAATAAATGAATA
>NW_022758397.1:0-628 GCF_011630105.1 Anneissia japonica
CCTGGAACCCCCCCCCCCACCTCCTGGTCATACGTACCTCGCATAACGGCTCTCCCCCTTTCAAAATCCTGGTTACGTCCCTGCCTGTATTTCCTAATTTAAAAAAAATATATAGTTTGTCAAATGAATTTTATATAGCCGTTATTAAACAATAATCACACTGCCTTTGACATGGACAGGTCTCACAAGTTTATAAACTTCAATGTTACGTTGATGCAATCTCGCAATGAAGTCATAATAATCAGTGGCAACCCCCCTCCCCCGCTACATTTTTCAAAATCAAAAAGAAATGCGAAAAAATAGGAAAATTATAATTAGAATTTATGTCTGAGAATACCATTGCCGGCAATCTAGGTGTCATAATCATTAATTTTCTTACCTCAGTCCCATCTCCATAGTGGGGCTGAGGTGAACAAATTATATTAAAATTTAGTCTGAGAGTGCCATTTCCGACCAACTAGAGGTACCATAATCACAAACTTTCTTACCATGGTTGGGGCTGAGGTGGATCCGCCACAGTATTTTGAAAAAAAAGTGTGGAAATTAAATTGCAAATTAAATTTAAATTAGGCCTACTTTTTAAATTAAGAGCCAATAACAATTGATTAATAGGGCCTACCGTGCCTAC
>NW_022758398.1:0-840 GCF_011630105.1 Anneissia japonica
TTTTTTTTTCCTTTCTTATTCGGCAGGGGGGGGGGGTGGCGTTTCTTTGTTTGGCAGCTTCATCTCGCCATTTCCTCACTTGTATTAGGTGAATATAATCCACATCCCCTTATCTTCCAGCCACATCAGCAGGTTGTATGCAGCGTTTAAAGCTGTTGATGCGTTGACTCTTGGGAGGTGACTAACTTCTTGTTCATCATCAGATGAATCGTGCTCCTGCGATGTTTCCACACCACTGATGATTTGATTATCCGTTAGCCATTGATACCCTGGATCGTCTGCGCCTTCAGTCAGCCATTGAACAGGCCCCATTTACTCGCTATCATCGGTTTGGTATCCGAATTCTTCAAACATTACATCGAATTCAGTCGAGTCACCGTCATCATGATGGTTTCTTTGATGAGGATCGGAGTCGTTGTTTGGCTCTTCTCCCAGAAGTTGTCGCCAGCTACGACTTTTTTTTTTTTTTTTTTTTTTTTTTTTTTTTAACATGAGGTGTATAAGAGACAGGTGTGATTGTGTTATTCATTCAAATGTGATCTTTTCTAACATATTAATAAGCATCTTAAATTCCTGTTCAATTTTTAATTTCCATTTTACTTATAAATTCCAATCCAATAACAATGATCTATAATCAATGTTCATTCAATGTTCAGCAATCCAATTAATGTTCAATCAATGTTCAATAATCAATGTATAATCAATGTCCATTCAATGTTCAATAATCGACTTTCAGCAATCAAATCAATGTTCAATTGTGATGGTCATAAGACACTCATAAGAAGAGAAGTTGATGAGTAATAAATATAGAAGCGTACATGATAAAACTGGTTATAACCA
>NW_022758399.1:0-595 GCF_011630105.1 Anneissia japonica
AGAGAAAGAAGAGGAAAAGAAAAGGAAAGAAAAAGAGAAGAGAAAAATAAAGACAAGAATAAAAGATATCATAATGACCAGACTCACAACACCCTGCAACACCTTGTCCACTTCAAAAACTGTCATAACTCTTTGATCTATGCTGCCCGATGGCGTAACCACTGGGGGACTGGGGGACAAGGGGAAAATATCTATCTTTGAAAAATCTTCCCCACCCCTTTATAAATGCCCTTTCATCCCCTGAAAGTGCATAAAAACCTCAAATTTCGCGCACATTTCTTGTTAACATGGCCCGGGCCCAATTTCCTCTAAAAATTGCACATTTTAGGGAGTTTCGATCAATTCCAACGAAATTAGAATTAAAAACACCGGGAGAAAAGGGGAAAATATCCATCTTTGGAAAATCTTTCCCCACCCCTTGACAAATGCATCCTCTGAAAGTGCCTAAAATTCTCAAATTTTTTGCGCGCATTTCTTGTTACGGTAGGCCAATTTCCTCTATGAATTGCACATTTTAGGGAGTTTTCATTAATTCCGACGAAATTAGAATTAAAAACACAAAAATATTTTGCGCGCTTGGCGCGCATTTTTTAGG
>NW_022758400.1:0-1069 GCF_011630105.1 Anneissia japonica
CCTCCATTTTTTGGAGGCAATTTTGAATAAATTGAAATATAATTGGCTTATCTTTAATCCATTCAGGCCCAACTTTTCAAATTTAATTTTTGAAATTTTTTTAGTGACATAAAAATAATTAAATATAATTTTTTCTGTTAGAGTAATACAAATTCTTTTGATAAGAATTGAAAGATAATGAAATGTTTTTCCTAAATAAGTGGTTATATAGTGTTGTGAAATAATTTTTAAAATAGAAAAAAAAGTAATTATTTTAATAATTTTTTAGGCCCTCCCCCTAGGGACTAATTAATTTTTATCAATAATTTTGAAAAAAAAGATTAAAAATAATAATTCAACAGTCAGAATGAATAAATGCATCTTCAAATCAGCACAAATTATTCCTTTACAAAATAAAACTAAATTTGTAATTTTTGATCAAAAACTTCGGAAGATAAAAAATAATACAAAATTTCACCTCAGTGGGGCCTAAGCCCATTCCCCTAGGCCTACGAGCCGGTCCAGTCACCTTCACTGCACTACGCACCATAGCCTGAAAAAGCCTAACTTACCCCGCGACGTAAAATCCATAAATCAATTATTCGCCTAGAGCCCATTCAAAGACGTGGGAAAACGCACCTAGAATCTTTCAAAAATCCGGTTGGTATAAAAAAAAAATCATAAAAAATATGAAAAATTACGATAATATAGGCGATCAAGGTGTCATTTTCGGTTGTGGCTATCGGCACTGCCGCAGTGCCGATTTGGCACTGCCGCAGTGCCGATTTGGCACTGCCGCAGTGCCAAAAAGCTGCCGTTTTCTATCGGCACTGCCGCAGTGCCAAAAAAAGCTGCTGTTTTCTATCGGCACTGTCACAGTGCCAAAAAGTTGCTGTTTTCTATCTGCACTGTCACATTGCGAAAAGCTGCTGTTAATTAATCGAATCGATGTTTTTATCGATAGATGACATTGATGTAATTCATAATTTTATTTCACTCAAAATGTAATGAGACTGGTTAGGCAAAAACATGTCCCTGTACAAGATACCTACCAGAGAAACAATGATAATGTTAATGGCAAAGATATAAG
>NW_022758401.1:0-1019 GCF_011630105.1 Anneissia japonica
TGCGGTAAAGTGCTGTCGACGAATCCGGCAAAGAATATCGGATTCGTCAAAATCACTTTGGAAACGGACCAATTCGACAATCAGAGAGACGACGACAATTCCTCTTACGCGGAAGCCCGCATCGAAAGCAACTTCGTCACAAACAACGACCGAGTGACCGAAGGTTCGACCCTGTTCTACGACGACGACACCAACGACCTTGTGGTAGTGGGTTCGAATGGAAACGAATCGTTCCGTTACACGGGCGTGGATTGGCAAACGATGGAGAACGAGTGCAGATGGCTAGCTTCGCCTCACGTCGTGGGTGTAACCGACGATGGGAATCCCATCGTCTGCGGGGGTTTGGACACGCGACGCGGAGTCTGGTTCTCTACCTTCCCGACCGAGATGAATGACTTATACGACATAGAACCCGAGAGCGAGGTGCCTTCGCCCGACAGGATAGCGGAACGCGTCGAGGAGAGGGAGCCGGTACCGTTCTCACCCGTCCTGGTGGACAACGACGACAAACGTCTGATGTGGAAACCGTGCGGCGTTGTCGCAATGCAGCTGCACACGGATGGCGCAACGTGGTTGAGCTCGTGAAATAAACAAAGCAACACAGATATCCGAGTTTTGTCTTTTATTCATAATCAAAATGCACACGACCCCCTCCCCCACAAAAAAATGAATAAATAAATAAAACCATGTAAAAATCCATCGACCGACCCTCAACCATCTAGATGTGTATAAGAGACAGGTACCCGTCTTACCGATGAAGTTAACGCCGGACGAACGGATCTCTTTAAGCTCTCGCGGGAGAGCATTCCTTCCAACAACAAAAAATAAAAAAAGGCTCTCGCGTGAGAGCAGTCTGATCGGTTGTATCTTGAGTCTTGCAAAGGTCCTAACAAACAATGCGTTGCGGATAGGGGGGGCAGGGAAGACGTCATCCGGCAGGTCCGTCCAATTACTGGTCTGCATCTCGTCAGTAACGGAAAACATCGCCGACTATACGAGAGAGAATAGTGTCTGCGCTT
>NW_022758402.1:0-680 GCF_011630105.1 Anneissia japonica
TGGTTCTCCAAGGTTAAAAACAATACATGTAAACAATTAAAAATATATGTATAAAAATGCAAAATTGAATTGAATTGAAGTAGAATAGAAATTGCTTTCGCTTACACTCTATATTGTTTTATTTTCAAGCTCCCAAGAGTTCTGAGGTTTTAGCTTTACTCTAGCCGCTTCTGATTGAATATTGATTGAATTTTTAAAAAATTTAGGTACTGATTTGGTTTTTAGTTTTTCTTAAGAATATATAAAAGAATACACAATTGAAATAAACACAATAATCAACAATTATTGCCTCTAGAACTTCTACTGAGGGCTCAGAGCATTTAATTTTTCTATTAAAAATTAAGCAGGAAACATTTTGTTTTAAACAATATTTAAAGACCTATTACTGAACAGAAAAAATACCTTTTGGCCCCAGTGCTCTGCACTAGCTGCACTGCTCATACCTACACCACCGAATAGTGTTGATTCAAATACATTTAATTAATATTTACTTTTACTTTTGTTGTAATATTTATATTATGTTCAGGTGGTTGAACTAGTATAGGTGTACTTTCACCTTACTTCCTCTACCTCTCTTACTATTGTTTATTCTATGTTGTGAACTGAATTTGAATAAAATAAAATAGATTTTCTGGCACTAGCATTATGCATGGTTTTTCAGGATGATTTCATAAATTAAT
>NW_022758403.1:0-522 GCF_011630105.1 Anneissia japonica
TTTTTTTACAAATTGATTTGAGATATGAGGACGACACTTTTTGGGGCCAGTGTTGAAGGATAGGATCGAACAGAAACCAACCGAGAAACCCGAATTCCGTGTCGACTCGGAAAGCGGGTTTGTCGGTTGGAATTCGTGCACTCTGGAAAAAAATACATGAGAAAAAAAACGAGTTTTGCTTGTTTGTTTGTTTGTCTTTTTTATTTTATTTTATTATTCCGAATTACATACATACAATACATTATACGTCAGTGTCTTTCAGTTAGTAAAAATGACAGTCGTTCATTTCCAACGACTCTAGCAGTTCGGAAGATGGATGAGGTGCGCATGCTTTCATCAGAGAAATAGCATCGACCCGCATTTCGGTGAGAACGAGCGAAAACCTGACGCTTCTGGCTGCAATTCGAATGTTCTTGAAAGTCGGTCCCGCGCACCTGAGGAGAGAGACTTTTGCCAAATTTCCGCACGCATTCATCAATCCTTCGAAGAATTCGTCCGTGATTTCTGTATCCAATATTTCGA
>NW_022758404.1:0-15372 GCF_011630105.1 Anneissia japonica
GTATGATAAATTGTTTACTTTGTGGGATGTCACTTGACAGTGATTAAAATTACTTTTGTCTTGTTTCGTAAAATAACATTTCGCTCCCTTTAAATAATTTAATATATTTTTTTTTTCTAACCATGTCCCTTTAGGTGCTCCCGGATCTATAGAAGTTTACTCCACCTAAATTATTATTATTTTATAGCGTCGGATTACCGTATAAATATAAAAAGTGAACTGGTTTTGATGACGATGATGATGATGATGATGGCGATGATGATCATGATGATGATCATGATGATAATGATTGTGATTGTGGTACGGTAAACTTATGTTTAAATGGTCCTCATATCCACACCATACGTCGGATCGTGAACAAAATTCAAACACGTTTATTCATTACATACTATTCTGGGAAGCGTCATTTTGAACCATTGACCCAATCTAGAGATATTTAGGTCTGGGACCTAATGGTCTTCACATGCACACCCGACATCAACATTTCTGACTTGAAAACTTGATTAAAATTTCACGAAATTTCCATTCAGATCAGTTGATTATATGGTTTTACTATAAATTAAAATAGGTAAAGATAAATTAGTATAGTGGTAGTAATAGTAGTAGTAGCAGCAGCAGCAGTATCAGCAGCAACAGCAGCGGTAGCAGTAGCAGTAGCACCAGCAGAGAAAATAATCGTGATGACTTAAAATACTTACATTGTAGGCCTACATCCAGCGTTCTACTTTCACTTGTTTTGGTGCCAGCACTGTTACTGGCCCTGCACACATAACTGCCGTCATTGACACGACTCACTGATTGAACTGTGAATGTAGATGAACCCCCTGATTGCTGTACCTCACCATCCCTTAAAAATGTGTACGTAGGTAACGGGTTAGCATCTGCAGAACATGACATCTCAACCGTATCGCCTTCACTCACATGTGTATCAAAGGAACTTAATACAGGCTTGTATAAATCTAATATTAAGTACTGGTAGTGAAATATATACGGTGATAAAGAAAAAAGTTCCATAAAATTAATGAAATTTACGTTTTCTAGATCAAAAATTAAATTCAATCATTACCATTGTAAAGCCACTGTTTGGTAAAACGGTCTCCTAATACTAATTAAAAGCATGTTTGTTGTATTAGCAAAAGAATAAAATTAGAAGTAATAAAAAACAATTGCAATTTTTGTAGATAAACTTGCCATTGAAATTATTATATATACAATGTATATTTATTTTAAATAGAGACCTAAGTTTAAGTCCCTTAAGGTAACAAATATAGTAGGATCACTTACATATAACACTCAGTATGGCGTCATCAGATGCAGGTGAAGGGGGTCATCAAATATATTTACAATACATTGATACGTGCCGCTGTCGCTACGACTGGTGTTAGCAATCACTAGTGTTGTGTCTCCTTCAACACTGAATCTGTCGATGTATGAAGACCGTACAGATCCAACTCCACCTTGAGATTGTGCTATTTGATCAGTTACTCCATTGGTGACATTATACCAGGTTACGATAGGAACAGCTACACTACTTGAACTACTTCGCGTCATGTTGCACATTATTCTGGTTTCATTGCCTTCAGCTACACTTACAATGTCATCAACAGTTACAATCACAGCAAAGCATGTGCACATAAGAACTGTAACAAATTTCTTAAATTTAACGGTCAATGATTTACAACAACTAATATTCTCATAACGTTACCAATCATTAAACTACTTAATAGTAAACATGAAGTGAAGGCCTATCTATATTGACAATTTATTTTTTTTTAAGGCGAGTAAAAGTATTTTAGTTATTTATAACATGTGTTAAATTATGGTTTCTGAGGGGAAAAATATACAAAGATTTAAGTTGACTGAACGTTTCGGTGAAATTACTTTAAAGACTTTTACAATTGAAAGTCCTTAATTATTCTGACCATGCTCTACCCGTCATGAGAATGAAAAAGATGACTTGCGTATGTCATAAAGAGGAAATTGTTGTAGACGGCGGGACGGTTATTCATTGTTAGTTTATACAGAGCTTGGCAACTTCTTTTCATTTTTATGACGTCCAGTAGACTCTACAGCAATAGGCTGAGTAGACTTGGTAAGAATAAACTTACCATTAAAAAAGACGATAACCACTTTACAAGAAATTGTATTTCTTTGAAACATGATCATCAGTAAAATACGCATACCTACTAAATGAAAACATTAAAATAATCAAATTACGTTAACTGTAAAATAAAAAAAACAAAAACAAAAACAAACGAAATACACAATTTATAACACATAAAGATACTGTACTTGTTTTTTCCTGTGATTTAACCAATTAATTTTGTAGTCAACCAGTGGCGTAGAAAAGTATTTTTCATTGGGGGGATGATTAAAAATTCTTGGAATTGACATAAAATTACTGATGTCGTACACACCCTTCAGTGTGAAAATGTGGCTTGCTTTGCAAGCACATCTAACATCTAAAGAAAGAAGAGATTAGATTGGTACCAGATAAAATAATTTTCTTCAACATTAATATATTATTGTAAGCGCATAAGACATGGCAAATTATGTGACAGTCTTTTGAAGTGTGTAAAGATCCATTTTATCCCATACATAGTCAAAATATTGGGGGATGATACAATGGACCACCCCCCTTGTCGAATATTGGAGGTGATTTGATCTTGAACCTGTCTCTTATACACATCTAGATGTGTATAAGAGACAGAAATCTACCGTCCGATCTCACTTAAGATTTCACATGGATTTTGCTGGGCAATACAAATTCTTTCCTGGGGTCACTCAAAATAAATTACTTCTAAAATATGTAAATATGCATCAGAACACGTTATACATATAATACTATAATTGTAAACCATAGGCCTAAGCGTTAATTGTTTACGCTAATTGGAAATACCGTACATATAGAACATGGTTTGTTATATCTCCGCTATGCGATAGTGATAGTCAACTCTGAAGACGACGTGTCACTTTTATGCGATTACAGATTTAAAAACAAAAACAAAAATCAAAAACAAAAACAAACAAAAAAAACAAACAAAAATTCTAGACCTACTTTTTCCGGTCCCGTGAGCTAATTTTTATTTTTTATTTTTTTATTTATTTTTTTTTTTGTGTGTTACAATGGGAACAGTAAAAGTCAGGAAAGCTCATTTCTCATATGCTATTATAAATTGCTGTGTATACCGGTACATACATAATAGGCGTATTTACTGTAATAAGACTGAGAAAATTAATTACCTGACCGTTTACAAAAGGGGAACCTTGAAATTTAAAGAACTTAAGTCATTAAAAACACAAAAGTCGGGAAGATTCGTTTCTCTCCATATAGAAATAAAAAAAAATCCCATCGTGTTGGGATTCAATATGGGTTCATCTATTCATGGCAAAAAAATGCCTATGCAACGACTATTTTTTTTATATACTGTATATACACACATAATAGGCCAACCAGAAGTCTTAAAAAGACTTCCATAAGTCGAGAAAGTTCATTTTCCGCCATCTAGGGATCAACATTTTCCCAAGGGAGCCCCCCCCCCGAACCCGCTTTCTCTTTGGGGTTTATCGATTCATAGAAAAAAAAAGAATTCATATGCAACTACTCAATTATTTTATGTACGTATACATACATAAATATGCCTATTTACTGTAATAAAAATAAGAGAGTTTACCTGACCGTCTTCAAGAGGGGAAAACTTCGAATGCTGAAGAACTTAAAAGTCATTAAAAGACACTCCAGAAGTCGGGAAAGCTCATTTCCCGCCATCTAGGAATCAAATTTTTCCCGGTCAAGAACGCATTGACCACCTTTTTTTGGGGGTTTTTGTGAAAAAATGTGAACCCAAATCCGCCCCTGGGCCATTCATATAAATGCTAAATAAAACCGGAGACAACACTCCACCCTGCCTAACTCAATGGAAAAGCTGAACTTTCCGGAAATACTAAATCTCCATCGACCAGGAAATCTTTGTTTACTATACAATTCATGTACAGGGGCGGCGCCATTAATTCCCCGACGAGGGGTCCAAGCTCCCCGACAAGAGGCCTACACCATAGCACCCCCCCCCCCCCCCCCCCCCGTCAGGGAAAAAAATATGTTGATTATGGTAGTTTTTAATTCCCATAATTTGACAATTAAGTATAGGAATAGGACTGCCTAATACTTTTGGCGGTTGAGATTTCATTTTTTCCTGACGGACCTTGCTGGAAAATCCCTGTTCACGTAAGATCTTAACAATAACTAGTGGAATATTTCTCTTAATTAATTTATCATACAATGTCCAATGGAACTCGGTCGAAAGTTTTACTCGAATCTAAAAAGCATGTATGTAACAATAAACTGGACTTCTATTCCGTTGGTAATATTCAATGGTCTGTTTAAGAAAAAAAAATGCATGTCTCTGTGAAGTGATTAGGTTTAAACGCAAACTGATGACAATCAGTTTTCAGGGTTTTTCTTTGCAAAAGTCAAGTCAAGAATAAGTTTAAACAAATTTGACATCACAGGTACCAGAGCAATCGGACGATAATTATTAGTGGATGTAATGTCACCAGACTTATTTATTATAATCGGAATGAGGGCGACTTTGACACATTCGTCGACAATGTGCCCATGAACAAGCATTGCATTTAAGCAAATACTTAATAAAACCATGGAGGTATAAACTCAATTTTTTACTTGTATGTTTTGAATGCTCACCATGCGACGCCATCTAAACCAGGTGATTTACCTAAAGACAGCTTGGAGATTTGATCTTGAACAATTTGAGAATAATCATCAATTTGTTGCAATTTATCTTTTTCACACACAAAAATTTGTTTGTGTGATCTGCCCAGACATCACATATATTTTTATTGCCCGTGACACCATTAATAAATGCTGCATGTTCGTTCCATTCAGGAACATTATTAAAAGTTGTTCAGACACATTATTTAAGCAGCTCATACAGTACCGGTATCCTGATACAAGTAGGCCTAATCAATTTCAGCTAAATGGTTTGAGTTGTTACAATTTGCATCCCTGCAAGACGCCATGGATTGGCAGATAAAATTATTATATAGCAATATATCGGTAGCAGATGTATTTTATTTATTCAGTATAAAACCAACAGCGATGAAAACCGCCACTAACAATAATAATTATTTACCGATGTTTTGTTAACTTTATCCCAGTTAACTGAGAAATTAACACCTTTTTTTTACAATCATTTTGATTACGCCCTCTATAATAAGTGAACTTATAGGTAAATGACAAAAGAAAGTGATTAGAACACAGAAAAGTATTAATATTAAAATTGCTTAAGTAAACCTGTGCACCATAAGACCAAATGACATGATCTAACCAACTGGTTTCATGTGCATCACTGTAGGAAGTTAAATTTTCAGCAGAGTTTCAGAATTAGAATCACTAAGATATTCGACATCAGAAATGTGAAAGCTACGTTCAGTTGTGAAATTCAATAACTTTACCAAACTTTTTGTTCACGTGAGAATTAAGATCACTGCCTACAATTGCATCTCCATGTCCATGGAACTCATCAATTAAAGACTTTATTTTACCAAGATAGTCAATAAACTCAATATAGTTAACATCATTTTCATAAGGTAAATAGACATTGATCAAAAATGTACATTTATCACCATTGCCTATTTGAATACCCACAAGCCTTTTGTCCTCAAGGTCGAGAGGTCTAATAAAATTACATAAAGACTTTCTATAAAAAAAAAATGCTACCCCACCATATGGCCTACCAGTGAGGATACCCCCGGCACTCTCCATGCCAGAAAGCCTACAATCAAAATCTATATCTGAATTACCAATAACACACGACTCGAATGCGCGTGCTTTTTGTTGTAATTTGAGAAGTATGAAAAAATGTAAGATTTTCGGCACACGAATTAGGTAAGTTAAAGTAAATAGGGGGCCTACATCAAAGACAATTCGGATTTAGGGGGGGCCGGCCCGGCCCCCCCCCCCCCCCCCCCCTCGGGGGGGAAAAAAAAGAGGGAAAAAAAAGGGGGAAAAAATGAAAAAAAAAGAGAGAAAAAGAAAAAGATGATAGCCCAGAATGCCTCAAATGTTATGTTCGGGCGTCTAGAACACAAAAAAATCGCGGGGGCATGCCCCGGACCCCCCTACGACACTGTTGTCTCAATCGACCCAACTTTCGGCCCCCTTCCGGCCCCCCCTTTTGGACATTTCTGGATCCGCCCTTGAAGTTTTATTTTCTATGGTATAAAAGAAATTAATAATAATATCTCTATGATAGCCGAAAATCGCTGATAAAAGATCATGGTGATGTTATAATGATGATTATTTATAAGAGTGTCATTTCCGGCTAGCTTGAGGTACTACAGTATTTCCTCAAAATTTTCGCACCTCAGCCACAACTACGGAGGGACTGTGGTGGGTTTTGGACTCGCGGCTTTGAAGTTGGTAAAGTAAAGTAAATACATCAAAGACAACGCTTTTAGGTTTTATTTTCTTGGTACATCACACACTGTGACTATAATGGTGATTTGATGACGAATTTTTCTACATAAGAAGGTCGTTTCTGGCCATCTAGAGGTACTATTTCCCCACATTTTCGCACCTCAGCCCCATGGCCATGGTGGGGCTGATATGGGTGTAACTCGTCAATGGTTTAACTTTTATTTTCTATGCTGGGCGGATTCATGGGGTGCAAACGATGCGATCGCACCTCCTAAATTGTATTAAGAAAAATAATTGTATTGTATTGTTGATAGGCCTATATTATTTTTATTATTATGAACATAGTACAGGTAGGATTTTAAAAGTATGAGAATGCAATTTCCGGGCACCCAGAGCTCCATATTCTCAAAAAGTTCCCACTTCAGTCCAACGATGGTTGGGGCTGAGGTGATGGTGGACTCTCACGCACACCCTAATGCCAAATCCTGCATCCGCCCCAAATATGGTACATCACATAGATGATTTAGATCTCTGATTGCCGAAAATCGCCGATAAAAGATGATGAGAAATTTGTTGTTTCTTCATTTTGACTACAATGGTGATGTGAAGTGAAGAATTTCACTAAGAGTGTCATTTCTGGCCATCTAGAGAGTGCTTTCCTCAAATTTTTCGCACCTCAGACCAAACCATGGTGGGGCCCGAGGTGGGTGTTGGCTTACGGCTTTGGAGTAGGTAAAGTAAGTATTTACATCAAGACAATTTAAAGTTTTATTTTCTGGTACATCACACTTATTAATTAGATCTCCATGGTTGCCGAATATCGCTGATATATAAAGATCTGAGAAATAATGGTGATGTGATGATGAATTTTACTGTTATAAGAGTGTCATTTCCGGCCATCTAGAGATACTATTTCCCGTCAAATTTTCCCACCTCAGTCCCAACCAACGGGTGAGGCTAAGGTGGGCAGGGTCTCACGAAATGTCCCCCGCCTTTCAAAACAAATCTCACACTCATTTTATTCTATGTAGGGAGGCGAAGACTTAGAAGTAACAGGTTAACACTTACCGTACACGCTTCCGTGCAGAATTCTCGGTAAGGGATGTTCCCTCTTACGTAATGTATCATCCCATTTCTCTTTCCCGTTTACGTACTCAGACCAAACAATTTGTTACTGTGAACAAGCACTCCCTAAAATCGTTTTAAAACAGCTTAAAATGGAATGCTTAGATCGTCGGAGAGCCAAAAGACTTCGCCCCCTCGATCCGCGCCAATATCATTTATACGCCGATGAAACGCAATTGTACATATTACTTTGAGATCAGATTCACTGCAAAAAAAAATTATAGAAAATAGGACTAATTGATCCCCCAAAACGCCTTCGAGGTTATTTTCGGGCATCCAAAAAACAAAAATTTCGCGGACATCCTGGGAAGGTTTTGTCTCGATCGGCCCCACTTTCCTCCCCCAACCTTTTCGGACATCTCTGCATCTGGTTCGCCCCTGGTTCCATCTAATGAAGTTCACAACGTCGGTGTCACCTTTGACAGGACGATGTCCTTAAAGCAACATGTTGCTAATATGTAAACCTATGTACTTCCCAGTGGTGGCGCCAGAGGGGCCTCCCCGTCGGGGAACAAACAAATAAAAAAAATATTTACATGTAATATTCGTTTAGCCACCATATCGTTTGTGTTAACTTTTCATCACAAAAACAACAACAATAATAATAATAATAATAATAATAATAATAATAATAATAATAATAATAATTTAATGAGACTAATTAAAAATAATTTGCGTTCTGTTATGACAAATGCTCATTTAGATAGTCTCATGATGGTTGGAATACATCGTGATAGGTGAAGCAACCTCGACCATGACTGCGTGGTTGACAGATTTCATGCAAAATTTCCAAAATATAGAATTTCACTTTCAAAAATGAGGATTTGAAAGTAAATTAGATGGTTACATTGCATACTCTTTGTCTCTTGCTTTATTCAAAATGTTTTGGTTTTGGAAGCTTATTTCAACATTAGAAAGCATAGCCTACATGAAGTCATATATAGTAACTCGATGCCTATCAAGTAAGTACCGGTAATAAAAATTCGCCATAATTCATCAAATATCCGTGGCTTCCGCCCACACTCATAGAATTGCATTGGCTTCCAGTCAGGCAGCGCATTTAAGACTCTTATTGTACAAAAGACCCTTCACCACTGTGCTGCCAGTGCCAACTTCCTTCCTTGATTTTCCCAAACTGCAACTGTACTCCACAACCTGTACAAGAACACTCCAATCTACATCAAACACTTCAACTCTCTTCACACCATACGATACGATACGACTTTTATTTCCATCAAAATTCATTAAAAATATATCATAATAATAAATGAGATAAGGATGGAGGAGATACAACGAAAAGCAAACAGCCTGTAAAATGTTGTACCACTTTTACATAAAAATAACGTCTAAAAACTTTTGGGGAAATAAAAGGTCTTTATCGTGTTGCCGCCCTAACTATGGAATGATCTGGAAGTTTATATGCTCGAGTCTCCTTCGTTCACCAGTTTTAAGAAGCACTGGTTTCTCCGATGAACTGTTTGTTTTTTCTCGCCTATGGTTTTTTTTTTTTTTTTTTTTTTTTTTTTTTTTTTGTTTTGGTTTTTTTTTTTTTTTTTTTTTTTGGTGTAAGGCTATAGATTCCAAAACCATTTGATTGCCTGAATACCATATTAGGTAGTTTTCGCCGAACAACGTTAACTTTAACGTTAACGGATGACGTCATATTTTATTCATCTTCGTTAATTTCAGGATTTTATGTGCTCGACATATGTTAATTACGGGTTTGCGCATGCGTATTTCAATTTGTTTACAAAAGGGGCGGAGCTACCGCGCTGCATGTTTAGTCTAACGACGACGTTAAAGTTAAGGTTAACGTCGTGCGGCGAAAACTAACTACCTAATGATATTGCTGAACACTGTTTTTTAACAATGGCCTCAAATTGCAAAAGAAAAAAAACCGGTGCAATGGTATTGGTTTATTTTTTTAATTTTTATAAATTATTATTTTTTTTTTTGGTTTTATTAGGATCTGTCTCTTATACACATCTTTAACATCATTTTCATAAGGTAAATAGACATTGATCAAAAATGTACATTTATCACCATTGCCTATTTGAATACCCACAAGCCTTTTGTCCTCAAGGTCGTAGAGGCTAAGATGCTTGTATTACAGGATGGGTTAAATTTTTGTGAGCACAGGACTCTTTCTTACGATTAAAAACAACTCACTCCCTAAGACGAAGTATCGGATACTAGGTTTATAAACTATTGTCCATCCTGTAATTGGCGAGTTACATGCTGTTGTATGCATAGTTACCAACCTGAGAGATTTGAAATGCGTGACTATACCATGGGGGTGGGGAGGCTGCCAGGGTCCCCGTGGTCCAGGGGCGGAACCCCGGTGGGGGCCCGGGTTCCAGTCACATCAACGGTTGCTTGTGACAATGAACGCGCAAGATCACACGCGACTACTAAATTCTAATAATTAGTGTGTGGTTGGCTTTGTTGTTTTGGTAGGAAAAGAGAAATTTTCTCGGTGAATTGATTCTAGAACGAGATAAACAAAAGCTTTCTAATGACTCAAGGTACTGCATAACCGTTTTTATTTTAATAAATATCACTTTATTGCAAACGACAATAAGGAAAACGTAAAATACAATCCTAGATCATGGCCCAAATGAGGTACACGCAAGGAGAAACGGAGAACAACAATGAGAAAAGGGCAAAAATCAGTAATTTAAAAAAAAAAAATTATAACAATCCTATTTAGTCAGTTATAAGATATGGAGGATTAATCCAGGATAGTTGGTTTTTCGCGTAATATATATTAAGGAAGAAATTATGGCAAGTTTAGAAATATTGTCACGGAATTTTTTTTAATTAATTGGGTCATTTTTAAAATTGATTTAAATGTTTTTAAATTACGGGGAGAGATATATCCACGTGAACCCACCTCAAAGCAAATCAGTTGGACATCATAGCCGGAGTCACTAATGTCCCTAATCAGAGGTGCATACTTTTTATGTTTCCGAGAATGGGCTTTATTATACTCTTTTTTTTTTAAATTGTAAGAGAGGCTTCAGGATCTTTCTCCTTTGCTTCGATAAACTTTTGCTCACATTCCCTCGAGATAGAGATCTTTTTGGTCCGTGCACTTTCCCGAGCGATTCGACTGTCGACACATTTGTTAACGGTTTGATCACCTTTCAATCTCGAGGAGATATGAGCAGTGAGGTGACACTCTTTATACAGAGAAGAAATCGAATCTATGCCCAGTCCTTTAGGCATTTTGACGAAAGCCAGTGTGCCAGGATGTGGGATGCCAAACCGCTTCTTGATGTACCGATTGGTTAAAGCATCAATCTTTTGAAGATGGGATACACATCGTTGATAGTTAAATGGTATTTGAGGCTACTGTATTAAGGAAATATTGGGCATAGATTCGAATCTTGTATTCACAACGGATTGGAGAGCTATCAATTTTTTCAACACCTTCACTGAACTTTTCCTCTAGGTATTCGAACACATTAGAGTCTTTATTTCTAAATGTGATCGCCGTCGACTGATGTGATAGTGGTGTCAGCCAATTTGAAGGGAATATTCATAGCTTTCCCACGGGTAATAGACAGTGATCTGCACTTATTTGGTTTATGTTTGAGACCCATTGTTCTTGTATAGGACTGTATCTAGATATAATTCTTTGATGAGTACGCTTGTTCGTTGAAATCAGACAGAAGTCCTCTGCAAAGGGTTCTGTTATTATTTTTGTACCGTCAATATTGTACCCGTGGGAAAGCTCTGATTCAATGTACTGGATGACAGGGTCAAAGCAAAGGAGAAAGATAAGTGGTGAGAGTAGATCGCCCTGGAAGATGCCTTTGTTGAAGAGAAATAGTTAGATGACCACTGTTTAAGTTACAATTTTTCCCGAGATATTAGATAAAGATTCTTTATATAACGAGGTTATGAGGTCATGCGGGACAGATCCAAAGGCATCTTCCAGGTCGAACCAGGTAAAATGTGAAGTGCGACAGTTAGCTTTAGCGTGTTTAATTACTTCGTGAACGACAATATTATGTTCAACGCATCCATTTTGGTTCTTTAAAAAAGCTTTCTGTAATTCAGGATTTATAATTTTATTGTTCACTAGAAAAAGTTCAAGCCTGATTGAGAAAATCTGATGGAACACTTTTCCTATACATGATGACAAAGCAATCATACGGAAGTTGGCAGGGTCTTGGGTGTCGCCCCCCCCCCCCTTTTTTTTTATGTATGAGAGCTATTCGACATGTTGACCAAGATGAGGGTGGAATCCCAGTGTTCAGTATTTTGTTAAATAGGGTTGCCATGAAGTGGTGAGTGCATGGGAACTTCTTGAGAAGCCCATATGTGATGTTGTCAGGACCAGGAGAGGAGCTTTTTCGCTTTAGTACTTTTTTTTTTATGTCTTTTGGTCTTATCCCATCCGTATTAAACTGTATATTCAGCAGGTAAAGTACGGAGCTCAGATATCCATGAGAGAGAGTTTAAGTCGATGGATGGTGAAATTTCGTACTTCTGTGTGAAGTATTTATCAGCTGTTTCTTTGTTGAATGTCGGTCCTAGTGGACTACTATTAATAGGGTTTCCGTTAAAAGGTGATTTTGAATACTTCCAGAAGTCCGATCTATATTTCTTTTCGTCGTACATTGTATTTCGTTTATTCTCAACTTTTGTTTTCTCTTTTTTCAAATAGTCCTAGGCTCTTAGAGCTTCATTGGTTTTAATAAAACCAATTTCTTCTATTTTTAATACATTTTCCCCTGAATTCCTGATAATTCTATCACGCATAGACTTGTGCTAAATGCGGGACAAATTTATGATCACGCATGTGTTTCTGCAAAATGCATGTTTCATCCTAAATCACTTTGAAATGCGGGACCGTCCCGCACGATGCTAGACGGTTGGTAACTATGTGGATGCGAATGAAAAAAAAACATTAAAGAAGTGAAAACCATTCATTGGTAAATAAAAGAAAAACATTCCTCTGCTCTAAATCAGCGGAGGCGCGCCCTCTATAGTCTTTCGGCAATGACGTCAAGGATCAAAATTCATCACAAAAATACAAATTCACGGAATATTATGATGTCGAGTTAACAGATTATTAGTTTTTGATAGAGGAACGAAGTGTATGTCTTACTCAAAGGAAAGGTTGTCACAACAATGAGGACATGTGCCTAGGGTACGCTTTAGTAATTTCTCTATATTTTAAAGTTGATGTAAATGTTGATGTAAAGTTGTGTGTCATGCACTTGGTCTAGCGTAGTCCTAGACACAGCAGCTGCTCTACGACGTTAGGTAAGGGCGAGCCTGCTCTAGTTATCCTTCCTATGCTAGGCCTGCCTTAGTTAGCCCTACAAACAACAATGATTTGGCCTATATACCAACGACTATTCTTGAAGTTTTCGGAACAGGAACTGGTTTTGATTTTTGGTGTGGGACCACCCAACTTAGTTTTGTGGAGCATTTGATTGCATGTTGACTATCTCTTTGTAAATAAATTAAAAATTAATGATAATTAATAATTTAAGTTGTATTTTGTACTGTATGTTATACTATTTTAATGTTCTGTATTTTCGCTTGTTCTCTTGTATATTTTGTGTGGTTCTGTAATCTGTTCAAGGGGGATGTAGATAGAGGTGCTTGACACCTGTTCATCCCCTCCTTTTCGCTGCTTTTTGTCTTGTTTTTTTTTTAATTGTTCTTGTATTTTTGCAGTGATGAAGTGTAATAAATAAATGTTAACTTGACTAATCCTTAGGCCCCTTTGGTCTAGCGTAGTCCTAGACACATCAGCTGCTCTACGACGTTAGGTAAGGGCGAGCCTGCTCTAGTTATCCTTCCTATGCTAGGCCTGCCTTAGTTAGCCCTACAAACAACAATGATTTGGCCTTAGGCCAACGACTATTCTTGAAGTTTTCGGGACAGGAACGGGTTTTGATTTTTGGTGTGGGACCACCCAACTTAGTTTTGTGGAGCATTTGATTGCATGTTGATTTTAAATTTCAACCAGCAGTACACAGTACCCTCCTCATCTTTGACCTTCCTCCAGTCCCTAAAACTAAATTAAAACACTGTCTTCCGAAAATGCAACGACTTGTAATCTGTGTTATAATTTTTGGTGCCTGGTGGTCGACTATCTACTAGTGTATCTATTAAAGTAATAATAACGTTTGAAAGCCCAGGCTTATCTCTAGCACGTGTAATCATTGTAAATTGTATTGTACAGTATTTTTTATTAATAAATACGAGTGCCGCACTTTGGTTTGAACCATTTTAAACGTGGTGTTTGCAGTAGTGGCTCTTGTGTAGAATTGACTTGTAAAAGCATGGCGTAGTTGTACGTAGCAGTGTTTAATTATGCAGGATGTTGTTTCCCACGATAAGGCCACTGTGACCAAGAATCTTATTCTTAACTATTCCACCAGTCATTTTATTAGTTACTAGAAAGCCCGTGAACAAGTCAGTGTTAATTTGCATTCAGGCTGTAACCAATCGTGACTGAAATTTCAAAATGGGGAAATCCCCACAACTAAGCGGCAGATCGTTACCACCATAAAAAGTTGCTATACTACGCTCACGCTAGGGTCAAATTTTCTTTCGCCAAAATGGCAAAATGTTTTTAATTTTTTTCGCCGAATTGAAAATAATTTAGCCAAATTTAAAAACCAATAAAATTTCACAAAAACGGTTTCGTAAAATTATTTCTTGCATATTTATGTCTTATTCATTTGTAACCAGTTGTAAAGGCGGTAATAATAATAATGTAAATGATTGAACAAACGAAACAAAAACGATCGATTATGATATGTGGGACCGACGGCTACTGGACCTGCTCTAGGCCTAGTGCTTTGCCTAGGCCTTAGCTAGGGCCTAATTCAAATTGAGAGTAGAACACAGGTGAGCAAAGTGGGGCCCGCGGGCTACATGCGGCCCGACGGCGACTTTTTTGCGGCCCGCGAAAATAAATTAAAAATCCTATGTGTGTGGCCCACCAAGCAACATTGGCTAGAACCAACTGTTTTTCACGGTCCGATACCGATCATATATAAAAGAGTAACATTAAAACTCAGAATAAGGTGGTGTCACTGGTCACTGGAAACATCAAAATTTGGGTGCGGCCCTCGGTGTTAAATCGAAATTTCATTTTAGCCCTCCGACCGATGTTTATGCCCACCCCTAGAGTAGAGAGTACCTCACTTTTTGAGATTACGAGCGACTGCTATTTCAAGTACTGTACTGTTTAGTAGGCCCTATCTGGTGTTATTGCTCTATAGCATATCAAATGTAACAAGATTTGAACTCGTCACTGGGGACGAGTTAGGTGATCCGCCGCACTTTGACCCTCGAGGAATTGTGCGCGGTGCTGATTGAACAATATTTAAATGCTGAAAATGGCTTTAATATACGCTATTTCAGCTTTATTAAAAAAGAATTTGGAACACTTTAAAATATATATGAAATGAAATATACTCATGCGTACGCGCACGTCATGACACACGTGCGCATGTTAATGTTACAAAATGTTGTCTCCTGATATGAGATATATATGTATCAACTTTTATTGACAAACGCCTGCTGGTGTGGGAGTAATTATCATTCATAATATTTATCATATACAGTCGAGTCCGCCAAAGTCGACTCTGTTTAAGTCGAAAATTCGCATCAGTCGAATTTTTGAAAAAGTCCCAATTCTTTCCAATGTATTACTGTGTAAATTGCTTGTTTAATTCAAATTTTTATAATTCGAATTTTGGCTATATTGACAGAATTTTCAGGTCCGGATAGGCCGATTTTAAAGTAATTTCAACCACACAAGTCGAAGTTCCAAA
>NW_022758404.1:15509-18112 GCF_011630105.1 Anneissia japonica
AATAATACGTACAGTACCTGTTGTTTTGCTGTACTACTCAGCAAATTTAATTATTGCCAATAAAACTGATGCGACTTTTATATTGTTTTTGCGTGCATTTCTTTAGGTCTGATTATGTTTTTCCAAGTACACATTCTTCGTTGGGCAATGCCACTTGCTGGTCGGCAGTCTAGTTGTAAACAGAACAGGTCGCGCCCCTAAAAACTCTGCCTGCCCGCCAATTGGTCCATTTTCGTGGCAAATGCTATCGCAGTATGAAATGAAAAAATGAATCTCCCCATTCGTTGCAAGAGTATTATTTTACAGTTATTTTAACTCCAAAATTTAATCATATGATGTTTGTAGTTACTGCCGGGGATAATGATCATCATATGGCATAAAAATATTATTATTACATACTGGCATTAGGATGTACCATACCAACCGGGCCTATTATCACCAGCCTGTTTCCTAGACCAAGTTTGGTTGAACAATCAGTTCTGTTAAGAGTTATTTTCAGGGTTCGTACGCAGTACTGCAAGTTGCCTAGTAACAGTAAATTGAATGAGAAACGTTCCCACAAGTAGGTTCCCACAATACTCTTGAGAGAATCAGGTCAAGTCTTTGTACACCGCCAATTCAGGAATGTTATCAACAGGGTTCGTACGCGTCCTTAAATTCCTTGAATGTCCTGGAAAAACAAATGAGCATTTTCCTACTGATGTTTGATTATGAAATATGCAGGTTGTTGTTTCCCATGATAAAGCCACTGTTACCATGGATCTTATTACTAACTATTCAAATCATTTCGCTTTTAGTGACTCAAAAGCTTGTGAACAAGTCAATGTTAATTTGCGGCTGTAATCAATCGCGACTAAAATTTCAAAATGGGGAAGTCCCCACTACTAAGCAGGTGATCGTTACCACTATAAAAAAGTTGCTATAGTGTTAATATACAAAAAGTGCAATTTCGAATGGACATGCCATATATAATTGCTCACTGGTCAGGAACTGTTAGAGCGCCCTTCACCAAATTTAAGGGAAGCTTCTTTACATCATAATACTGTACCTGTACATATTAACATTTGAACATAATTTCGAGATTGATGTTTTTTTTTTGGTTGATTTGACATGGAATTGCCCTATATTGTCAATGTTTATCATAGTATATTTTTATAATAAAATAATACATAACTCTCACATTGTAACTAATAGGCATATTTAATATTATTAGTTCCTATGCATGTAATGCAATAGGAACTATTGTAATCACTCTTGTTATTTCCTATGTTCTTTATTGTGTGTATGTGTGTGTGTAGACATTTATGCAAATGCGCATGCGTCAAAGAAAAGTTTTCCGACATTTTGTTTTACATCGCGATGCGAAGATCGATGTGAAGTTTCTGCAGAGTTCAGTCAGGGCTCACGCTAAGCGACCGGAATGTCGACATGGATGAAACTATTTTGGTTTTACGGCAAAAAAATCATCTGCTGTAGGCATAGGTATTTTGAAGAAGGCCTAAAATAAAACTAAAATGTTTTAATACTTGCTGAAATACATCGTTTCTTCATTTAGATCTCCATTTTTCACTTAGTCCATGCGACGTTTTTTTCTGTTGTATACGTATGAGTAGTCATATGAAGGCACTATATCCCCGACAGTTGGCTGTGCAGCAATGTACCCTTTGAATGCAAACTGAAAACAGGTGAAAATATAAAGGCAGCCGACTGTCGGGTACAAAACGACTATCTAGCTTTCCACAAAAACATGAGGCCTAAGCTAGGCCTAGTTCAGTATTACTGCGATGCAAGGGTAGGCCTAGTTAGATCGTTCAATCAATGATATCGTGTTATCGTCTAATACAATTTGTGTAATATTTAAGAATGCACCACGTGGGTCGCTTTCTTTGTTATGCGGTTGTAGTGTAGTATACGTAGCAGAGTGACGACAGCAAGCTAAGCCTAGCCCAGGGCATAGATCGTGTACGTTCTTGATAATCGTAATGAAAACTTCGGGTGATACAGGGGCGGATCCAGAAATGTCCAAAAGGGGGAGCCGGAAGGGGGCCGAAAGTTAGGCCGATTGATACAACACTGTCGTAGGGTTCTAGACGCCCGAACATAACATTTGAGACATTCTGGGCTATTATTTTTTTCTTTTTCCCTCTTTTTTTTTTCTTTTTTTACTTCCCAAAAGGGGGGCCGGGGCCGGGGCGGCCCCCCTAAATCCGCCCCTGTGATAGACGATTGGGCCCAACTGGTGTGGACGATCGGACCCAAGATATTTTCAAATAAATTGTAGTCACTGCCAGCACCCCCACTTCCGATATTGTTCCAAACTACGTACTGTAAAATGAAAATACTGTATACGTAGCTAGGCCCTATGCCTACGATATTTTTTCAAAGAAATTTGCTAAAAATGTTACTGTAATTTGCCTGTCGAATTACATTACCAATGTAGTCTGAAATCACTATTTTGGGCCATAAAGACTCCCCCTGTATTTTTCAAACACCACACAAATTTGACCAAACCGTACATATAAGCATGGACCTATTAATAATATTAATTAATAATCTTATTAATAGGTCCATGATATAAGTATGTATGTTATAATGTATGTATA
>NW_022758404.1:18489-31805 GCF_011630105.1 Anneissia japonica
TACACGTATATATACTTCTAAAAGTCGTGTATCATGCATAGGAACGTTGACGCCTGCAAGGCTCTGGTCAGTACTTTCAACACATGTTCACGTTAGGGTGGCATTGTCAAGCACTCTAGCTGACTTGTACCAATAAATACTCTCTTATCTTAGTAAAGTTGATGCCCTCCGACAATTTTCTATACCAGAAACTTTATACTTTTTGAATTTGTACACATGCTGTTTGGCTTAAGAAACACCACCAAATGTTTCAACGGTTCACAGATGAAGTCTATTCGTGTTTTGGACTTCTGTTATGCATACAGTACAGCTACTGCCCTGCATCTACCACGCTAAAATAACAATAAGAAAAAATAACTTGCAAGGTACGAAATGACATTTGCAGCAAGACTACTCATACAACAGAAATACTGTATACGTTGCATGGAGTTGGCGAAAAATATGATATACACAGTACTTACTGTTAGTTCATTGTGTATGATATACACAGTACTTACTGTTGTGTTACCATACATTATTATACTTTCGAAGAAAGCATCTTCATAAGAATTTTGTCACTTCGTTTACCAAGTTTTTGGCAAAAAACTTTGAACTTAGCATACAAATCGGCTAGGCCAGGCTAACAACGACGAAGGACATTTCCTTTTCAGTTGGTGGGAAATACTCTCTTGCTTTGTTACCTACTGGGCTAGGGCAGCTCATCTGCATAAATCTTATTTGCATCTTCACTTGAAGGTGAAATTTTCTACTACAACAAGATTGGCTCAATTGCATGCATCTGATTCATCATGCCTTAAAAGGACAAATGCAAGCCAATCCGCATTCGATTATCTGAGCTCTACTAATGCAGGTGACTTTGTGGTGCGATATGTTGGAAAGCTCCAGCAAATTTACCAATATGATAAAACATAAATTGTGGACTTCATCTCAAACCAGGCAGAAAAAAATGGTCAGTCACCAAGGATTTTACACCTACACCTGGAACTCGCAAAATGTTTCGCCGAATTGGATGGAAAGGAATTTTACTCAAGGAGAAAAATGTCCCTCCTGGCTGAGGCTATTTATGTGCTAGGAAATAGCCCTGTTAACAAACTCGTTGATGTACGCCTGGCTAAAGTCTTCAGACAATGCAATGGTGTTTTAAATGACTCTGTTAAACAGCCTAACTCGCCCTTGACAAACACCGGTGATCCCAATGAAATTTGTACAGTTTTAAATCAAAACGTGCAGACCCTTACCAAAACTGTTAAAGACCTACAGGGTGAGATTAACTAGGTTCATTTGGGATTATAGCCAGATGAAGTAGCTGATCTACTTGCCAAGTTAATTGGATTAAATCCACTAATCGCGTTTTCGACGTTAAGGTTTAGAGCGAGACATTTTGACTACCAGAAATTCGGAAAACACATCATTTGACAGGAAGTACAATCGCATGGTGGGTAATTACTGTTGATTTTCGCGCGACTAGTTTATGCTAGATCGAGACTATAGGCGTAAGCTAGGCCTAGGTCTCGGCGGTTGATTAGACTGGCCGAGGAGTCCAGCTGGAGGGTTTACTCTGGGTTTGCCCCCAAGTATTTCGTTTAGTGCTTGGTAGTGTGGGCATGCCGATTTCGGGTCATCCCTTATATCATCCCTAATAAAAAGTCCCGCATTCTCTCTGCTATCATTTCGTGGACACCAGCCTTCTGACGATACAATTTATCTTCAACTTTTTCGGCGATTTCTGGCTCCCGCCAGATATCTATTAAATATTCCTGTGCATACGTCCAAAGATGGCGTTTCTTTACTGACTTTTCGGCGATCATTTGCAAAATAAGACTTGTTGAAATTAAAGTACACAGATCAGGGAGACTGCGTCAATTCTAAATGGTGTTTATGACAGTAACTAAAAAACGTGCTAACCAGCAAGCATGGAAGGTCACTTTGCTTAAATTTCATTGGTGTATTCGTGACCTGTGGCCACCCGCTGTTTAATTGTTTACTGGCTTTAGGCTGGATTAAGAAGTTAGTCGACATAAATTTACTCGACGGGCTTAGTCGAGTTGTGGCCTTCATCTCGCCATACTTGAGCGGTCATACTCAAACTTATGGCGAGATCTTCTAGCTCATCCACTAAAATTATCTCGCCATAGTTGGATATGAAAGGGGCTATTCACTCCGTTCAGAATCAAATTCTGGTTCTGATCAAGTCAGTGTACAGGACACCAACTCGAAAAAGTCTACAAACCATTTTACCAGCTGTGCAATTAATCACAAAATCCATCTGGATATCGGTATAGAACTCGACCAGTCATCCAGTCAAAAAGGAGAATCTTTCATTGGTACTCCAGTTGTTGACAAGATCGTAAGCGTACATCCACTTAAAAGTTACGTCCAAACTGCTCTTAAAGACGACACTGCTTCTAAAATTTTGGATCGAGGATTTTCAGATTTCAGACTTCAAAATAAAGATATTCAGAAATTGGCAGAAAGATTCAATTATACGAACAGTCACATCACCGTGTATTTGCTGGCGGATTCCACCAGGATACAACAGAATCTGAATTACGACAACATCTACAAGATATTGGAATAAACAGTGTCTTTGACGTGCTTTCACATAAAAGCAGGGTTCGTCCTAGTGCTCCAACTGCTTTCTGTATTATTGTGGATGATTTTGTAGTCTATAAAGACAAGCTTTATGATAGATCGATTTTTCCTGATGGTATTCTGGTACGCAAATTTATTCCAAGAAACCGTGTTCGACAACAGCATCACACTGGATGGTATAGGTCTAACAGTAAACAGATCGTCAATTACCAGCGAAAGCACTGTAACTGGTAAGATGTTTATGGACATAAAGGTCGTAACTACATAATTCTCGTACGCTACCTATGGCCAAAGACAGTAACAAGGTTCTTAAGTTACTTTCATTCAATTGTTTTAAGCTTAGCTTCACGCTATTGGGAACTTTATTGATAATGGCGGATGTGACATTTTATTTCTGTCTGAGAACTGGCTCCAAGCGCAGGAAATTCCTACAATAAACGAGTTCTTTAGCCTTAAAGGTTTCAAGAGTTTTTTTCAAGTCTGGCATGGGTCAGAGATGTCGCGTACACCACAAACACCACGCTTACATAAACGTTTTAAAAGGTGGTATTTCAATGAAGTCAAGGTGTATTTAAAAGAAACAGGTGTTTATCTCTTCTTAGGACTCCTGACTGTATATTAAGTATGGGTACATTAAGTTGGTATCAATTAAAAGGCTTATTCAGAGATGTCCCGTACGCCACATTTTGGCTGTCCCGTATACACGTGGTAATTAAATAAAGTCAGTGTGTATCTGAAAAAAAAAACTGGTGTTAATGTCTTCTTAGGACTCCTGACAAAAAAATTTCACTGCAAAAAATCACAGACATTTGAAGTTGAATTTCTTGTTTAAAAAACTGAAATTTCTCTGAGTCCCGTACGACACACAGTTTTTTCAGCTACAATTGGCAATCTTTTGTTGTTACCTATTGTACAACATACATATTGTGATAAAATATTTTTCTTTCGACTATTAATTATTGATCAGGCTGCAAAACAGTTTGTGAATGTCCCTTACGCCACATATGGAATTGCCCTTAGACATGGTCTTGGGTTTACAGTGATTATGTAAAATGTTATTCTTCTAGAACTTTCTATAGTACAGTAGGCCTACTATAAATGTGACTAGTAGACAAGGAATGTACATTCATTTGTTCTGATTTTTGTATTGTTTACTTCAATATAGGCATATTGCACATTCACTGTACATTTGAATTGTTTAAAATTATTTTTTTTGTGCTAGAATTTGCCAATGAATGAGGAGTTCATTTATGTGCAGTAGATAGATGGGTTAAAGTTTGTCACTGGCAGTGAATAACTGTTGTTAAATATAACATAAAGAATGGGGGTTGTGTGCCGCTTGTGCCCATCTCTAAATTTGTCCACGATTTGTGTACTAAAAATATATATTTTTTTAATTTTACAGATGTTATTAGAAAAAAAAATTGACAGTGACTTATAATGGCAATAAAATTAACTTGCTATTTCATCATAAGTATTACAGGTAAGATAATTTTGTGTTTATTTTGTGTTTTTTCTGCATTTATCAGTAAATTCATTTTATTATATCATGGTGTCTGGTCTATTGTGTTAAGTACATGATAGTAACTTTAGTATGGTGAACACTTGATAGTGAATTTCAAGATATTATGTTTGGTGACTACCCCAAACAACATTGGACTGGAGAAATTAGCGTTTTACAAAGTGCCAATTACTGTAGTGTTGGATGTAATGCAGAAAAACAATTTGATTTAATGTGTGTCAAAAACATAATGTATGAGCCTGTTTCTGCTGACTAGAAAGAACCGTTTCTAAGAACCATTCTTTAATTAAGAACGATTCTTTGTGATTTTTTTTCCATTTATTCTGTAATAATCTAAAACTACTAGTAGATAACAGTAGCAATATCCATCAAAACATACAGATGTTTTAATAGAATTAAATTCGTATATTGTTAAACTGAGAATGCTAGCGATTACGATACTTCGGTTTTTATCAAGGTCTACCATGGTATAGCAAGCTGTGCACTGTCGGTTTGTTCTAAGCGTGGCTACTGTCATCAGCATATCAATGTGCAATGGCAGAGGAAAGCTAGGCCTAGGTAATGGAACTAACACTCGATCAAGTTTACGAATATTTCAATTACGAATACGTTTACCCCTTGGTAGCAAGAGGTACGTAAAATGGACATTTAACTGGATACATCTGGTAAACTTTCTAATAAACCTAATTATTTTTAATCCAAGTTTTTGGGATACTGTAGGTCGCAATCAAACCAATACATGGCTATAAAATACATTTTTCGACTTTCGAATATGCAGTTTTTTAATATGAAATAATTTTTTCATGATTAACAGGTTATCGCTAATATCAAAGTATAAGGGTAAACGAACAAAAATGGATCTTCAGTATGTTAAGGGTACCCGGGGCCAAAGGTCAGAAATTTAGGCCTGTAAAGTGTGGGGTTTAAAATATTGTGCATGTTACAAAAGAAAAAAAAAAAGAAAATTTAGCATTTTATTACTTCGCATTTTGCCTTGGTTAAAATTTGTAACTTTGAATTCCAATTTGAGAATAAAGTGAATTTTTATATATTACTTTTATGATTGAATGTTATTTATTATTACGAATATTACTGTTTATTAGTTTTTTTCAGCAAATGCTCTGCTGTGATTGTAACTGTTGATGACATTGTAAGTGTAGCTGAAGGCAATGAAGCCAGAATAATGTGCAACATAGTGCGAAGTAGTTCAAGTAGTGAAGGTATTTCTACCGTAACCTGGAATAATGTCACCAATGGAGTTACTGATACAATAGCACAATCTCAAAATGGAGTTGGATCTGTACGGTCTTCATATATCGACAGATTCAGTGTTGAAGGAGACACAACACTAGTGATTGCTAACACCAGCCGAAGTGACAACGGCACGTATCAATGTAGTGTGACTATATTTGACGATCCCCCTTCACCTGCATCTGATGACATCATATTGAGTGTTATATGTAAGTCAACATTGATTGTTCATTTAATTAAATGTAAAATATTTTAGTAAAACAAAATCTTTTGCATTAAAAGTCCCACATTTTTATTTTTAATTATTTCCTTGTTCAGTGAATACGCCACTTGAACAACAATGTTTAAACGCTGAGATTATCCAAAGAAATACAAGGTGTCATGGTTTAAATCATCTCTCTAATTAGGAAAAGGTCATCTCTGTTTATGAGGCATCAGACGTTGACGTACAGATAGAGATATCTTTATTGTTGTAAAATTACATACCGACGTACAATTATGAAATTTTCTTCCTTGTTGTGAATCCAGTAGAGTAAGTCTATCCTACTGTCAATTTTGTTAAGAGTACCTTATCTGAAAGATGTCATCTGTGGACCTTGAATATGATACTAATGTATTTCATGCTAGCTTCTATTCTTTCTTTGACTTTATCATCTGGGCTCACACTAACCCATTGCCAAGTCGCCCTGGGCGAAAACTATTTTGGATTGGTGAAAAAAAATCATCAGCTTTAGCCATTTTGGCGAAGGTCTAATAAAAAAAGTTGCTTGCTAAAATACATTGATTTTTTGATTTGAGCTCCATTTATTGCTAACTCCATGCAACGCTTATTTGTACGTTGTATGAGTAGTCTTGCTGCAAATGTCCTTGCGTGTCTCGTAAGTTTTTAATTGTCATTTTAACAAGGTAGATGCAAGACAGTGGCTGTATGACGTAGACTAATATGAAGGTACCACTAGCTTGCATTTTTCTATTAAGTAAAACACGAGGGCCGATGCGATGTGATGGTGGTAGAAAGGGCATATCCTAGTATCAATAATAATTTAATCAGTGATTTTGTGTTACCGTCTAATACGTAAAATACATTTAAATAATGATTGTAATAATTTAAGAATGCACCACGTGGGTCGCTTTGTTACACCGTGTACATACTTGAGTTAGAGCAAGCAAGGCTAGACTAGCATAGGGCCTAGATCGTGTACTTTTCCCCAAGCCAGTTTAGAATTTACTGTAACTAGTAAGCTACCGCTAGCTCCCCACCTCCAATATCGTTCAAAACTTAAAGGAAAATACTGTCTATGTTTTTCAACTTTTGTGATACAGTAGGCCTATATATTCAGCAAACATTCAAAATACCTCATTGGTGTGCTAAAAATATTAATTTGTTTGCCTACAGTATCAAATAACGTTACCAATCCCTTCCCTAGCCCCGAACCTGCCAGACATTTTCCTTGTTACCCTCATTGAGGCAGGGGTGGATTTAGTAGGAAACCGCCCCTCCCCTTTTTGGAAAGTAAAACCCGAGCCTTGCAGGCGTCAACGTTCCATGATACATGACTTAAAAAGTATATAGGCCCTATTTCAGTGTATGCTATTATTTGTTTCTAGCCGTACTTATTGTGTAATGGAGTGTATCTGGTGGTTTTTGAATCTGTTTAACTATGAAGCCTCCGTGGTCTAATGGTTATGACGCTCACCTTGACAGCAAGAGGTCGCAGGTTCCACAATTTCTTGATTCATTTATTTACAGGACTACATTCGTTGCGAGCTATGCTACACGATGTATTATTATGTCCTTTATTCGAACACTGTATTTACCTTCCTTTGATGATTTATGTATATAATTTAACAGTGTAAAACGGCTACCTTGATTTATATTTCAGTGTATGCTATTATTTGTTTCTAGTCGTACTTATTGTGTAATGGAGTGTATCTGGTGGTATTTGAATCTGTTTAACCATGAAGCCTCCGTGGTCTAATGGTTATGACACTCGCCTTGACAGCGAGAGGTCGCAGGTTCGAGTCCCGCCAGAGGCATTTTATTACACAATTTCTTTATTCATTTATTTACAGAACTACATTCGTTGCGAGCTATGCTGCACAATGTATTATTATGTCCTTTATTCGAACACTGTATTTACCTTTCTTTGATGATTTATGTATATAATTTAACAGTGTTAACGGCTAACTTCATTTATATACGTGTATATATATACATATATATACACATATATATACGTATACATGTATATATATACATATACACGTATATATATATATACGCGCGCTTGTGCATATATACATGCGCGCGTGTACATATATACTCGTGTACATACATACGCATGTGTATATATAGTCAAATTTGTGTGGAGGTTGAAAAATACAGGGGGAGTCTTTATGGCCGAAAATAGTGATTTTAGTAATGAATTCGACAGGTAAATTACAGTAATATTTTTAGCAAATTTCTTTGAAAACATTTTGTAGGCATAGGGCCTAGGCCTAGCTAGGTATACAGTAATTTCATTTTACAGTAGTTTGGAACGATATCAGGAGTGGGGGTGGTGGTAGCGGCCTACTAGGACTACAATATATTTGAAGCTATCTTGGGTCTGATCGTCCACACCAGTTGGGCCGAAGTTTTCATTACGATGATCAAGAACGTATACTATCTAGACCCTAGGCTAGGCTTAGATTGCTGCCGTCATTCTGCTGCGTATACTACTAGCCTACCGCATAACAAAGAAAGCGACCCACGCGGTGCATTCTTAAATTGTACATACAGTACATTATTAAAATGTATTTGACGATAACACGATATCACTGACTGAACGATCTACCAGTACCACCCTCGCATCGCAGTAACTAACTGTACTGAACTAGGCCTAGCTTAGGCCTAATGTTTTTGTGGAAAGATGGTTGCCATAGATTTAGCCAATCAAATTTTGCTAAGCACCATCGTTTGCAATTGCGCCCTCAATTTACTCAGAGGGTTCAGTACAGCTAGGTACCCGTATGTTTGAAACTCGAGCGATGCGGTGTTTGGGTGTAATGTACACGATTTTATTTTTCATTCCTTGGTACTTTATTTTTGAATAAGATGCTCCACTTGGCCTCGTTTTGGCTACAATAGTTTAATAATTTGTTATTACCATTACTCATTATCATTAATGAAATAATAGTCAGTCAGAGGGCTTAATAAGATATGTATACTAAGCCTGAAGGTGGCGCTTTACTACGACGGCCATCTTGGATGGTACACATACATAACTCTGCATTGCTGCGCCATCTTGTCAACACTCTAGTTGTTTAATAGCTCTATGGACTACTCATACAACAGAAAAAAGTCGCATTGAGTTGGTGAAAAATGGAGATCTAAATGAAAAAACGATGTATTTCAGCAAGTATTAAAACCTTTTTGTTTTATTTTAGGCCTTCTTCAAAATACCTATGCCACAGCAGTTGATTTTTTTTGCCGTAAAATCAAAATAGTTTCATGCATGCCGACTTGCCGATTGGCTAGCGTGAGCCCTGACTGAACTCTGCAGAAACTTCACATCGAACTTTGCATCGCTATGTAAACAAAATGTCGGAAAACTTTTCTTTGACGCATGCGCATTTGCATAAATGTCTACACACATATGCACACACATACTACACACAATAAAAAACAAAAGAAATGTGACTAAGAGTGATTACAATAGTTCCAATTGCATTACATGCATAGGAACTAAAAAAAACAAAAAAAAAATCATTCTCCCAAAAGGCTGAGGTTTATTTTTAGGAGTTTGGAAAACAAAAAATACTGTAGGACCTCCTAGAGTAGTGTTGTCTTGATCGACACATCCGCACTCCCCCCCCCCCCCAATTGTACGTCTTTGGATCCACCAGGACTCTAGTCGGCCCCTTGTTTCGGACTTCACTGTCAAACATGTTAGACCCCATGTCCTGTCAGCAAGTTTTGGCTAAAGATTTTTTTAAAAGTTTTCTTTCAATTTTGGCTAAAGACAGATTCAATTGGCTAAAAAAAATTGTTGACTTTAGCCAATTGGCTAAACAAAAAAAAATTAGAGTGAGCCCAGATGATTCATATTTTGCTGACATTTGATAATATCAGAAAGCTGATTGATTTTAAGGTTTTCAAAATTCATATTGATTTTTAAACGATGTTTACATATTGGTTTTTCTATTTGAAATCTCAGATTTAGACAAGCGTGTATTAATATCCTTCGCTACACCTGTGATGGAAGGAAATACAGTTAACATGTCATGTATTGCAAATGCTAATCCATCACCAACGTACACATTTTTAAGGGATGGTGAAGTACAGCAATCAGGGGCTTCATCTACATTCACGGTTTTATCAGTGAGTCGCAACAACAATGGCAGTTATATGTGCAGGGCCAATAACAGTGTTGGCACTGAAACAGGTGACATTAGAACGCTGGATGTACAGTGTAAGTATTCTTTGTCAAAATTTGTATGGGTTTTCCTTTAACAAATCCAATTGTTTCCAACATACAGGATTTCATACTTGAATATTTCTCAAAAATATGGTAAGGAATTGAAAATTTAGTGTTTCAAGTTTCTGTAGGATTCTCGGTTCTGACTTAAAAGTTTCTAATTATAATCGTAAATGTTGTGTCTCTTGTTCTTTTAGAGCTATATATCCTCTCTTGACATGAATATTTTGGCAGCCTGTTTTCTGTGTATTTATTATTTAAGCTGGGCACACAATAGAGAACCCAAATTAACAAGGTGTGCACAATGGATCATTTTTAATCACAATCTGCTCGGTCTTCTATAGACAATCAGCAGACAGCGTCTTGTTGTCAAGGGCTCACCGAGCTAGATTCACATTGTGTGACTTTCATGGGAACAGGGAAGAGGAAAGAGGGGAGCACAGTACTCAAAAACTACCTAATTTTCAATTTAAATTCCATTTACTGTATTTATTTTTTTAACTTATTTATTTATTTATTAATTGTCAAGCATACATACTAAGCAAAAATTTAGAGCACCATCCCGGCCACCTCCTCAACTTGATTTGAACCTTGCATGGCCTCTAACCAGATCTTTCTCTTGATCCACACTAGAGCACTTCAGTTATTCAACGAAAACTGTTAGTGTTTATACGCCAAAATTACAGTTAAGAAGACTCGATCATACACATTGTCTTCTGAAGATTGATTGGTGAGGTTATATATGATTTTGACGAATGCTTTACTCTGCCTTTTTTAGTGATCACTGAAAATAATCAATAGGGGATCCCCTCCACGAATTTAACCATTCATCTAGGAGCCTTTACAGACTCAAATCATTGTTTTTCAATGGCGTTGTTTCTTAAACTAATTACCTCTGCCAAGGACATTATGTTTTCGCCCGTTAATAAAGACAATGGAACCCTGGTCCCAAAAGTGGTCTTTAATTGTAGGGCGACCTGTATAATAAATATATATTTCTGTGACCTAATTAAGTTACTTAAAGGCAACGCCAGGGTATAAAAAGGGGGCGCTAATAATTTGGATGGATTTTAATCCACAGTGATACCATAATTTTTAGAGTAAATAAATACCCAGTTATACTACAATGATAACGATTAACGATACAAAAAAATGTTCTATCGTTTTTTTCATTATTATATTATTAGTAATTTGATTTGATTTTTGAAAGTATTTTTTATTGTATAAATCATTATTGAATAATATATATTACTTTGTATTAAAATATTTGGGCAATAAGCTGTTTACCATTTTTCTTTAACTTTGATCTTTAGCTTGGAAATTATATTCAAGATCCAAAATATATATTCTTCTTCTTAATCTTAATAAAACCGATTTCTTCTAATTTTAAATACATTTCCCCCTGAAATTCCTGATCACGCATAGACTTGTGCTAAATGCGTGACAAATTTATGATCATGCATGTGTTTCTGCAAAATGCGTGTTTCATCCAAAATCACTTTGAAATGCGGGATCGTCCCGCACTATGCGAGACGGTCGGTAACCAGGCCCGTATCCAGGGGGGTGCGTTGAGTGCGTACGCACCCCCCCCCCCAAATCGAAAAACGTCCACTAATGATAACCAAAAAAAATGTGACCTTGTTCCCAGAATCATTATAAAATGATTCACATAACAGTACAGTATTAAGATTGTATGAATGTACAAATGAGTTACAATAAGAATACTCAACAGACATACACACGTTATATGCACGTTATCGTCTAGGTGTATCTTCCCCTAACTACCAGCCGGTATGACAGTGTATAGCAATGAAGTCAAAATGCTAGAATGACACCCCGGTTTAGACAAGTATAATCGTTCCTAGCGCTCTCAGAAATACCCTGGAGCGCGCACGTGTTAAAAAATGGGGAGAAAGGAGCAGGAAATTTAAACGCGAAAAGCTGTTGCAAAATCTTGCTGAATTTTTATTCGTAATGGTTACGAATTTATACAGTAGTATTTTTCATTTGGGAAACAATTTTTTGATAGGCCCTATCACTGTGTTCACGGACATATAGAGATTAACATGATAAAATGCCTTCAAATTAGTCTACTAGGACGTAAGAAAGCAAATTTTTCCGGGGCCTTCCGCCCCTGGACCCCGACCGGGGGCTCTTTGTGGCCCCTGGCCCCCAGCCTGGTTGCTCGCTGCGCTCGCAAAACGCACCTCCCCCATTCCAAAAAGCTGGATACGGGCCTGGTAACTATGAAATATATATTTTGGATCTTGAATATATTTTCCAAGTTAAAGAAAAATGGTAAACAGCTTAGTGTCCAATAAAGAAGGTCATGCAGTAGCTTGAGTCAATAAAGAGGTTTCGTTATCTCGTTCGAGAATCAATTTAGCAGGGTAAATTTCTCTTTTCCCACCAAAACAACCCAGCTGGCCAACCACGCACCGAACCGAACTGGCCCACACCGGGGCTCCGCCCCTACAAACCCATGGCCCAGGCACCTCCCCCCCCCCACTTAACGGGTGTAGTCACGCATTTCAAATCTCTCAGGTTGGTAACTATGATATTTACAATGTCGCAAACCATTTTAATATATATGACCTATATCGAAAAATTATATATTTTTTTAATGCCACAACCATGTTGAGTATGAAATTTTTAATAGGACAATGTACATTTTAAGTTTTTGGCTTGGCAACTTCTATATTGTACGTTGTTACGTTAGTGATTAAATCGTTGTTACAATAGTGGTTAATGAAATTGTTACAACAGTTGTTGAATTTTGATACAACAGTGGTTTATTTTTGTTACATTCGTGGGTGACGTATTTTTATGTTATACCTGGACAGCAACAAAATGCCTTTGCATTGAGCGTGCCATCCAGTATAAAGGATATTAAATAGAAATAAATATATATTGTATTTGTAGGGGTGACTGTGTCTGTCAAAAGTAGCATTATAAACAATCTGTGGTCCTATCATACCTCTGCCTACAGTATCAAATTTTCGTTCCAACAGTTGTTCTTTATTTAAAATTTCTGAATGTTGCAGTATAATTAACACTTTTGAATTGTAATAGTGACTTTCTTCTGCTTGATAATACTCACTTTTTTTATGAAGGTGAAGTACTCAAGCTTAATCACAAAAGCACCCTCTTGGATATGAACCCGCCAATAATAGACCTTTCCGGGCTGTCAATCAAACTTCCAAGTTACAAATCAGAACTAGGCATATTAGACCAGGCTATAATTGAGATAGGTGCCACTTGGAGAGGTAGAAATTATCAAATGGTTTTTCTAGACCAGTTTTTTATGGGGAATCAGAATATGTGAGGTAAAAAGGGTGTAACCTGAGAACTTTCGCGTGAGGGCGCTTTTTTCAAAATGGCCGCCAAAATCCAATAAACTACATATATATGGGTAAAATAAGCACAGAAGAGGTAGGTTTGACCAACTTTTGAATATGTAATGATAGGAGTAAAGTATAACTAGCTAAAGT
>NW_022758404.1:32016-34545 GCF_011630105.1 Anneissia japonica
TAATTGTCTGTAATGGATGTCTCGAGAAAGGGAACGGATTATTGCATATGCCTTGGTTGGTATTCGTTAAAGCATGCTTTGCATACAGAAAGACTTTCGTATCGGCTTCTTCTTGGTGGTTCTACGCCAGATTGTAGAACCCCAGGTTGCCGACTGCCAGATTTTCGAGTTCACTTTGCCAAAACACAGTTTGCTGAATGCCAGTTTGCTGAATCAAAAACTACGAATCCCAGTTTGTGGAAACCCAGTTTGCGCTGAAACCCACTTTGTCAAAAATAAAATAAAAGCCTTAAAACATTAACCACAGCATAACATTCATGTTGGAGCACTCTCTTACTATGTATTCCTATAAGATATAGCGGCTTATTGTAGTTAAATGATTCTTTTTGTTTTAATCTGTAAATCAATTAGCTATCAGCAAATAAAATTCAATTTAATAGGCCTCGCAGTTAAAACGTTTCATTAGCATACCTATGATAAATACATAAATTTATTTTAAAAAATAATAATAAATGAAATAAACAAATTAATAATAATCTACAATTATACACACATGCGATACGATGCTTATCCTTAATTTCATTTCATTTTATTTCTAATTTTAACTGATAGCCATGCTTTCAAGTGTGTTTTTCTACAGCTTTGTTGTCTTCCAATATTTTTCCTTTTAATTTGTACACAAATGAAGCTCCTTCCTTTTAAATTCACAGTATGCTGTACTTTTGTAACACAGAGATTTAGACTGGGTTTCGGAAAACAGAGTTTTGGGAAACTAGGATTTCCTGATTTCAGTGAAATGGTTTGGGCATTCTGGGTTTCGGCATACTGAGTTTCTGCAAACTGGGATTTCGACAACCAGGTTGGATACCTTCTTGAATACTATTGCTATCGGCACGAATGCATCCTTGTCACTGAAAGAGATTTTGTGTTAGTTCGTAGCAGCCAAGAAAAGCAGACTCGAAAGTCGTCCTGCATGCAATGCATGCTTTAAGGAATTACAACCAATACATAAATATCTACCGTTCCATTCTGGAGACATCGATATTGCAGTCGTTGCTACTGTATATCTTATTTTACGACAACAGAGAGAGAGTCATTCTAGACACTAACACTGAAATACCGAAAGTTGTTTAAATTAAGTGACATTAACTTTCACCAGCGAAGAAATTGTCCCATATTGGATCTCGTGCTTCTGTAGTCAAAGGCAAAGTTTCGTTGACACTTTCTGCAACTTTAAAGTTTTAGATGTTCTGTCACAAAAGATGTCTGAAGAACTTGAAGACTGCGGCATGGAGTTAAGGGGAAAAGCGTAAATCAAGCAAGATGTGAAATGTTCAGTAGAGGCAACAAGATCACAGACATATCATTGCTACCACCATGTTTGCAAGCAGACCCTTGAGCACTTGAGCAAATGTAATCGCTAAAATGGAAATTAAGCAGACGTAAATGATTTGGTCAATAAAAATAGTATTCACAACAAATGGAATGATCAAATGAAGCAAAAAATGATTGAGACAGTGATGCCCATGGACGTCCAAGAACTGTTTATAATAAAGACGAAGACTTTCTGATTTAGTACAAGAAAATTAGCGTAAAATTTAGTGAAAGGTTGAAAAAATTGCAACAGAATATATAAAAATATGAGAAAAATCGTAATGTCATCGTAATATGTCATATTTATGAATAAATTTGCAACTTCTTACTAGATCGCCACGAATGTTTTTAATACTTAGTAACCAATGCATGTATTACTTTATAAAATAATGCTAATAATTTATAAAAGTGGCCGCCATCTTGGATTTAAAATGGTCACCATGTAAAAAATATATTTATCAATATCTCCGCTTCTAAACCAGTTGAAATTATAATTCTAATATCCAAAAATGTTTTCATGGTCAAGAAATACTATCATACAATTTTTGACTCCGTCAGATTGTCATAAATAGGTCATTTAGAGTCATTTAAGGTCATTCAAGGTCATTACAGGTAAAATATTGTATGGTATCTTAATAACGGAGGCCAAAGTGTCGTGTTTTACATCAGAAACATTCTCAACCTCTTGGAATTAAGTTTTTTGATAGGAACTACAGTATTTTATTCAATGTCATTTTGGCGGCCATCTTGGATTTCCAGATGGCTACCATGCATAACCTACCGGTATATTTTTTTAAATATTTCAGCTTGTAAAATATTTCAAATTAGAATCCTGATGCCTAAAATTATGATAGATCGCTGAATAAAATGTAAAATATTTAAGATTTTATATTTAGTACCGGTACCGTACATTCTCAAATGTTATGTAAATCTCATATATCCTAAAATTACGTTATATTCATCCACCGAAGTAGAAAGGTTAACTTAATAATTTTGATATGTTTCATGTTGAATGGTTTTTAATGATAGTCCTATTATCCAATCCAATCAGAACATTTGTAAAGCGCCTTTCTTTGCAGATACGAAGCGATGCACCCCACATATTAGGCACCTCACAACATTATTATTACAGTCTAATATGACCACAACATAAGG
>NW_022758405.1:0-2393 GCF_011630105.1 Anneissia japonica
TCTTACAGTATGTTCTCTTATTCTTATGTATTTATATCAAATTTGGTTTGGTTACAATATTGTTGTTTTATCTATTCATTTAAATTTGATTTATATTATGAATTTATAATTGCTATTCATTTATGATTTTATGGGATTTGTTTTTGTTCATAAATAAAAAACAAACACATTAGATGAAAACTAATTAGGTTCATTCCCTTAATTTGTATCTGTATATGATTTGTGTTATTTTTGTTAATGTTTTTTACCATTACTATTATAATAGGTATGTAGTGAAATTCAATAAGTTAATGCTATTATTATATTTTTTAACCTAAACAGTTTTCTTCTATCTTAAATTGAATTATATTCTTCCATTTCTAGTTACAACGAACTGCCTGTTTCGATCACACATTCCAGTGATATTGTTCTTAGGGCAGTGGGCTAGTCAGTTTGGTTGTCATACATCACTAATCCTCTGGCTTTGTCTTCAGAAACTGTTGCAATAACCACTTATTTATATTTATTATGATTTATTCTAATTATTAGTTTGTAGTTGTGTCAATGGCCAGTGTAACACGGGCCGTAATGGAGATGGTCAGTGCATCTGCTACCCTGGATGGACTGGTCAAAATTGCGACAAAGGTAATTTGTAAAATTTTAATTTGTAAATTTCATCAAAACTACGAATTTCAATCAAAATCCCTTGTGAATGTAATGATTCAACTTGTACTTTACTGTGTTATTATCTTTTTTTACAGATATATTTAATTGTGGTTTTTGCCTGCAAATTAATTTGTTTGACATGAACCAGAATATAACTAAATTTATTTTTATATTAGACCAAAGAAAGAATGTGTTGTGTTGCTCAGTATATGACATTTAAATATCAAGGTTGAACAGTCAGTATTTTAAAACAAAATGTTTATTTGTTTATATATAACCATTTAGGTTGTAAATTGGTAGTTCTATGAAAGGGCTAAAAACCATGGTTAAGTGTTTTGCCCCTCTGTGGTAAAAAGTATATATTTTTTTGTCAAAAAAGACTGGCAGATGGTAGACTTTTTAGATTTTCTGTCAGTCTAGCTTGAGCAACTCGCATTCATATAATATGCACTAATAAGGAAATTAATTTTAATCAATTTATAAATTGAATTACTTCACATGCAAGGTTCAAACCCCTGATCTTAATGAAGCATGAAACACAACCGATGCACTAACCACTCTATATTGACTGGTTTCTGACCCTCCACAAATTTGGCGAGGTATTTTTTTTTAGTAAGGACATGTTTAGTAAGCACATTTTTAGTAAGATTATTGAAAATATTTTTTATTTTACTTTAATACTAATAATATATATGATGCTATTTTCAGTTGATGTTAATGGGAGGTGCATTAATTGTCATGCCTCAGCTTAGTAAGTTCTTTTTGCATTTGAATTAAATGTCTCACATAAAATATTTATCTGTAATAATGGGGAACATCTCAAAGTTCTTTAGTTTTTCCAGTTTCATTCAATATAAATGTCTCGCATACAATATTGATCTGTTATAATGGGGAACTTCTCAAAGTTCTTTAGTTTTTCCAGTTTCATTCAATATAAATGTCTCGCATACAATATTTATCTGTTATAATGGAGAACATCTCAAAGTCTTTTTGTTTTTCCAGTTTCATTCGATACAAATGTTTCACATACAATATTTATCTGTTATAATGGAGAACATCTCAAAGTCCATTTGTTTTCCAGTTTCATTCGATATAAATGTCTCTCATACAATATTTATCTGTTATAATGGAGAACATCTCAAAGTTCTTTTGTTTTTCCAGTTTCATTCAATATAAATGTTTCACATACAATATCTGTTATAATGGAGAACATCTCAAAGTCCTTTGGTTTTTCCAGTTTCATTCGATATAAATGTCCCACACACAATATTTATCTGTTATAATGGAGAACATCTCAAAGTCCATTTGTTTTTCCAGTTTCATTTGATATAAATGTCTGACATACAATATTTATCTGTTATAATGGGGAACATCTCAAAGTCCTTTTGTTTTTCCAGTTTCATTTGATATAAATGTCTCGCATACAATATTTATCTGTTATAATGGAGAACATCTCAAAGTCCTTTTGTTTTTCCAGTTTCATTCGATATAAATGTCTCGCATACAATATTGATCTGTTATAATGGGGAACATCTCAAAGTCCTTTTGTTTTTCCAGTTTCATTCAATATAAATGTCTTGCATACAATATTTATCTGTTATAATGGGGAACATCTCAAAGTCCTTTTGTTTTTCCAGTTTCATTCGATATAAATGTCTCACATATAATGTTTATCTGTTATAATGGGGAAAATGCTAAAGTCCTTTTGTTTTTCCAATTTCATTCGATATAAATGTCTCACATACAAC
>NW_022758406.1:0-708 GCF_011630105.1 Anneissia japonica
ATTCTCAGATGCAATGGAAGGGTTGAAAATACGGATAAACAAATAAACTTGCCCTTGAAGAAAAATAAAAATATGGTACTTGTTTTGTTTGTTTATGTATGCTCTTTGGATTCATTTAGGATGCTGTATAAAAGTAACAATTCAGAGACTATTTACAACTTTTATTAAAACAAGTTTTCTTGCACTTTTACAATCAAAGAAATGATTGCTGGAAAGATCACAACCACTCAGGACATTACGAAAGACTGAAAGATACATTATGCCTTTTTGTAGAACAAACAGATTGGCTAATTCTACCATTCCCACTTTTGTCAAACTATTAAATAGTGAAGCCCAGTGTATTAATTCGCCCTTTTTTTGGGTCAAATTTATATTTTTCTAGTTTTTAGATGTAGGCAATAATTCAAAATTCTTAATTTAATTGTATAGTACATACGTTTTTTGTAATAAATTAACTTTGGTAGATAGTATCTTTTTATGTAGATAATGCATATTTTATAGCAATTAAATGTAAGTACAGTACTGTAATACATATAAATTTTAATTACAATTTAATACTTATAAATTTTAATTACAATTGTATATAGACTGAATTGCTTGCCTGTAATAAATTTAATTTTATGTTTTTCTTGTATAATTAATTTATAGTAAGTCATATTTATAATCCTTTTTGAAATGTTTTTGTCTAGGCCATAAATTTATTTCGTT
>NW_022758406.1:816-1395 GCF_011630105.1 Anneissia japonica
TGTATCTTATTATATTGTGTATATTGCAATTGAATGTCCTAGTACTAAAATTAAAGCAACAATTGAATTTCTTTTAAGAATGTACAAATGTGTTACTTTTATTTGAACACATGTATGAACTAATAATCAAGTCTCATAATCAAATGGAAATCTTTCTTGCATTTGGAAAGCTACAACTTACATACTGGTCTCTCAAAAGGTTCAGATTTGGTAAGGTAAAACTAATATTAATTAAGTAACCCAAAACATAAAGTGAAACACCAAAACCTACAGATGCTAAATTTTAATAAATTCACCCTTCTCAACATGGCAAGATGTATAAAATTATACTTTCTAATATACATCAGATTATTAAATGACAAAACCTAAATTTAATTAAAAATTAAAACATGAATAGAAGGTATAGTATACAAAATATGATCTACAGAGCAATTACAAATAGATTAAAAGAAATTAAAAAAACATTGCACATAAACATTGAGCAAACTCATGCTAAAAGTACAGGTCTTCCTTCAATTAGGCTATTTTGAGACCTGGGGTTTGTTATGATCTTTATTTTGTTTATTTTTATTTATTTAT
>NW_022758407.1:0-1073 GCF_011630105.1 Anneissia japonica
CATATGGGTAACATATGGGCTATCCTTGAGGAAACCTCCAGATTCTGCACCCAAGCCCCATGTGGTTTAACCCATAGCCCAGGTATAACCCATTTGGGGCCCATATGGAACCTTTATTTCCCAACCCATGGGTATGATATGGACTAGCCCTTAAGGCACCCTCTGGATTCTGCACCCAAGCCCCATGTGGGGCCCACATCTTTCAGAGAACCCATATGGGGCCAACATGGTACCCTTATGCATTTGTACATGGGTGGCATACGGGATTCTCACATGGTACCCATATGCAATTGCACATGCGTGGTATATGGGGCCCATTATTTTCTGGCCCATATGGATGTAATATGGGTCTGCCCATATGGGGCCCCTCGTATTCTCCACCAAAGCCCCATGTGGGACAAACATGGTACCCATTGCAACTGCACATGGGTGGTATATAGGTGTCCCATATGTAAGGCCCATATTTTCTGGCTCATATGGATGGCATATTGGTTTACCCATATGAGAGGCTGTATGGTTTAGCTGACATGGACCAGAGAGAACAAATATGGAGGCCACACATTTCTGACTTGGCTTCTAACTCTGGTTTGAACATTGGCTGAGTCGATGACTAGGTGTACTCCTTGTCTGAAAATAAAACTTTTCAATTGTATGTATAGTACAAAATATTTTCACTGCAATGATTAAACAAAACGGTTATTTCATTTTAACACATCAATCATTTTATTTATTTTGTAGAGAAAGCAATATTGTCAATTGCAATTACAAATAGTGGTAAATGAAATCAAAATTTCTTAATGTCCCTTAATAGCTACAGTATACAATTCAATTTCTCCAGCTCCTTGGAAAGTAAGAATATTCCATCATTTTGATCGCATTGAGAATATCACATATTTAACGTTTTTACAGATTATGAATATCCTCAAATTGATAGGGTCCATGCAAGAGTGTATCAATAAGAATCGTCAATAGTTTCACCATGAATCATAGTAACAGAAGTACGAATGTCTTTTTCCCTCATACTTTTCACAAAGGTTATTAAGAAAGTATTCAATCGCCTCCTTTTTTTCACA
>NW_022758408.1:0-1170 GCF_011630105.1 Anneissia japonica
CTATGTAACATAATTATTTCAAAAATACCGCAAGAATCAATGATGATAGTAAGATTCTTATAGTCAACAAAGCAGACCAAAATGAGGCGCTACGATATTCAGCAACTTAACATGTTTGCTGTCGCATCAATTGCATGGCGATTTGTATGGCCACGGTATTGACTTTACTGGAGTTAAGCAAATGCCTCGTCATCAAGTATCCCACCGCAGTTCATATATAATACAGTCCTAGGTTCAACTGACCATGAATGTAAAGTTCAAACTCGACCTACGCCCAAAAATAGACTGCCATTTCGAGTGAATACTGGTAGGATTAACCCTGACTTCTAGAGGAAACGTACACTTTCTTAATCGTGCTTGTTCATGTCTTTTTAAGTATTCTCCATCACAAAAAGAGCAATTCATCGACGATTACTAAGGCATTTATAATTTAATATATGACATCATTATGTTAATGTGTACAGTAGAGTAGGATATGTAGAAACGCTTAGGCCTAACATGCTTGTAAAAAGAATAATGCTTTCGCGATGCCAATTCCATAAGTCTCAGATGGGAATAACGATGGATTTCATGTATGTTGATGTTGGAATTATTTCTTTGAAAAATAAAAAAAATTGGATTGGATCGCCTAACATGCCTAATTATTAATCTTTATATCACTTTAATTTAACTACATTATCGTATAATTTTACATTAGTGTATTTATTTTTTTGCATTTTGCTTTCTGACAGCCCGCCATAATAGTGCTAGGTTTGTATATGTATTTAAGATCTGGAAAATAAATAAGTGAATTGAAATTAAACGAGGAGGAAGAGTTGATGATGAGTGTGTGTGGAATTGGGGGGGGGGGTGTTAACGTTGTCTGTAATCGATTGTTGGTCAGAAAACTGAATTACTGTACATAGGCACTCAGTCAAGGAATTACTCATATCCTATTTTTAAATTAATTTTTGAAAAATATTTTTGGCAATGTAAAACATGTACGACTAGGCGTTTATAATCGAATACTGTTTTCGTGACTTCTAAAACTTAAGATGATGTGTATTTTTAAAGGAAAAGATCAACAAAGAATAGTAAATACCATTCACAATGAGAAAGGTTGAAGGCGTAGGCCTAACGGGATTATTCGTTTACAGTTAAATAGGCTTATATTTATAACCCATTTTATAG
>NW_022758409.1:0-1278 GCF_011630105.1 Anneissia japonica
CTTTGTCAGAGATGACATAACAATCCATTTTAAGTTCCCTATAATTTGCTTATATTGTGTTAATACAGGTTATTTGCATTAAAGAAAATTCAGTTGGATGAGAACAAGAAAACAAGAAAACGGGATGTGGTGTTAAAGGAAGCCAGGTTTGTTTTGAAATTTAATATTGTATGTATGCGTACTCTCATTTGAATACAATGGTTTTTCTCAGACTCTCTTAAACTTACTAAAATTACAGTAATGTTATAATGAAGACTATGTCATTAAATATTATTATAGTATATTTGAAATTTTATCTTTCTTTCCAGCATCTTGGCCAAATTGCGTCACCCTAACATTGTTTTGTATCATCACTCTTTCTTTGAAGACAGTCCGGAGACTGTTAGTCTTTGTATTGTTCAGGTACAGTACTGTTAATTTACCCAATATACAACAAACTAAAATATTAACAAATTGTACCACAGATGTTTTCTTACAAGGATATATACTATACAGGTCGTGAGAATGATATCTTTGTATGAATACCAATGATGTCTCTCTACTTCCAAAGCCCTGTCCAGACTATCAAATTTTATTTGACAAAAACATGTGACATGCCTAAATATGGTCATGATGACATCACATCATGACTATGTATAGGCACATCCTCTTATTCATCTTCTTCTTTTTCTGCCTTATCCTACTGGACAACCCTCCACTTCACTCTGTTAGTGGCCATTCTGTATGCTTTCTGGAAAGAATCGCAGTGTCCAATGATACCATTCTTCCATCGAAAATTAGGCCCCTCTTAATTTCTCCACCAACTTTTCCCCATCAAGTTACAATAGCGCACCGTTTTTCGGATGAGATGTTTAAGCCGTTGGTCCCGTGTGCATTATGGCCCATGTGCACGTTAAAGAACGCAGTACACTCTTCAGAAAATAGTAGGGGATTGTCTCCCAGTGTACTGCCCAATCACCACCAGAAGGACCCCACTTTAAATAAGTCTTCTTCTAGACTTTCGTGGGCTATACTTGGTGTTTACACCAAATTTATCCAATGCAATCCATTGCGATTCTCTCATTTCACATTCTGGCAACATGTCCAGACCATGATAATCTCTGTTTGACATTGACAACACTTAGTTGTCAATCTTTTTTTACTCTGTATGACTGTGTTTATCCGTGGTAAGACCTCAGTTTTCCGGATCTTGTCCATCCATGTTTAGTACGATGCCCAAATGTTATAAAATTTCAGCAGTTATTTCAAACTTGTAATGTTAAACAATTAGTCATGCTT
>NW_022758410.1:0-596 GCF_011630105.1 Anneissia japonica
CATTTTTTTATACAAAAAATTGTCTTTTTACCCCAAAAATAGGTTGTGACGAACATACAATTATAATTTTTTTTTATTGGGATACCAAGTGAGCCTTACACTACATGATTCAATCACTATCACAAGGTTTGGATGGGGTTTGCGGTGGTATTTTTTAGGTTTGTGGGGTTTAGCAATGTTTTTATACAAAAATGGCATTTTTACCCAAAAAGTAGGTTGTGACGAATATAAAATTAAGATTTTTTAAAAATTGAGATACCAAGTGAGTCCTACACTACATGATTCAATCACTATCACAGGGTTTGGATGGGGTTTGCACTGTGTTTTGGGGGGTTTGCGGGGTTTAGCAATTTTTTAATACAAGCCAGAGCCTTGCAGGCGGCAACGTTCCTATGCATGATTATATACATACATATATACATTATAACATATATACATACTTATATATATACATATATAAGTATATATATGTATTTATAAAAGTATGTATATATGTTATAATGTATATACATATATGTATATATATACGAATATATATATACACATATACGTATATATATATATATTCATATATATACATATATATATACATATAT
>NW_022758411.1:0-582 GCF_011630105.1 Anneissia japonica
TTTTGTCATTCTGTTTTAATTTGCATTTAGATTCGATGAAGATAACGCTAATTTGTAATGGTGTTCTTAAATGACTTTAATCTAGCTACCAATGCAAGCCTACCTTCAATATTGGTTTCAGCAAGTTCTACACCCCAGGCCACATTCAGATAGACCATCTATTCCTATGCAGTTTGACATACTATGCCGGTAATCTATTGACAAATGCACACTGCAAATGCCTACTACAAATATTTACAGTACGGTTCAAGCAAAAATCCTTTTTATCATGAATGGGGGCGTCAGTCCAATTATGAACCTTTTCGGGACGTGTTTTTTTAGGATCATTCTATTATGCTGGTGATGATCACCATCATTACATTTCATTAAAATTTATTTAACCAGGATAAAAAACACATTCAATGAAGAAAGCTTAAAATTACAAAAACTAAAAGAAAAAAACTAAGAAAAGAAAAGATGAAGAAGCGAATTAATTTGTACCTTTAAAATGACTTTGCACAACCACTGTAAATGATTACAACATTTGCGATTTCTAACGTTTTATTGTATTTAATGTTTCGTTTTATATTATATTGTGTGTGA
>NW_022758412.1:0-621 GCF_011630105.1 Anneissia japonica
AGATACATAGAAACTAAGTCTCATAAGGCTCAAGATGGGCACACACTCACTGCCCCACTGGCTGACGCGATTCAATTACAACCCAATGCAACGAGGCATGCACTGCAGATCATTTCAATGATGATCCATTTAAGAATTGTTTAACTGCTTTTATTTCAGAATTCCAAGGAAGATAATAGTGGTGATTTGATTAGTAGCGACGATGAATCCTGATTATGAACTTGTGATGAATACTACAGCTAACTAAATACTGATTCTAAACTTGTGATGAATATGGAGATCTTTTGAGAACTGCAACAAACTGAATAATGATTATATCAGATGCCATCAGCTAGCAGAGATTTGGTCATGAATGGCTAATTCCCAACCATTCACTGACTGAATTTGGTCTTGATGACCCCGCCTACTGATGTATTAAACTTGGTCTTCTGTTTCTTTTTCTCTTCAATTTTAAGCCTTGGTGGCAAAAGCGCCATGAGTACTAATGATGGAAACTACCGCTATAGAATTCTCAAGAATTATAATTATTTATTAATATTATTATTGATATTGTTAATATTATTATTATTATTGTTATTATTGTAAGTTCATTCCACTTAATTCAACTTCCTATATTATTAT
>NW_022758413.1:0-820 GCF_011630105.1 Anneissia japonica
GGTAAGAAAAGCAGCCTCTTAGTAGACACTGGCGCTACAACCCACATTATTTGTGATAAATCTAGCTTTACTAATTTTGACAATGATTTTAACTCTAAAGACCATGTCATAGAATTAGCCGATGGGAGTAAGGCAAATGTAGTATTTGGCTGAGGTTAAGCTAATATGTTAATTTATGATATAAACGGTAAAAACGCAATATATCACTTGACAATGCATTATACGTGCCATCACATAATCAAAACATTTTTAGTGTTCAACCGGCAATAGAAAAGGTGCAGCTATAAACATAAGTAAGAAAGAAGCCCACATGAAAGCTGCCGATGGTAAAATATTTGAAATGGAAAAGAAAGGGAGATTGTACTTTTTAAATAGTGTAGTCCCAAAAAAAAAATTATACCAGAACCCTTAAAGAATGGCATTCTATTTTTGGCCACTGAAATTTAAGTGACATTAGAAAATTCCCTAATGTAGTAAAGGGTATGACTATCACAAACGATAATAATTTTGATTGTGATATTTGTACACAAGGAAAAATGTGTCAATTTCGCAACTGTATACCAACTCCTAGCACAGCCGAAACCTATTGTGCACCCCCAACTTACAATGATGTATCAGACCTATTTTATTCTTTTGTGTATTATGAATTAGAAACTGGGTGTAGCCTACCTAGGCATAAACATTTAGTACTCCAAATGCAAATCACAGCTTCTCTTAATTATGCAATTGAGTAGTTACTATAAATATATATACTTTTTTTTACATTCAACATCTTATTTATTCTTTTTTCAGTGTCATTTCATGTTTCTCACTTTCTTAT
>NW_022758416.1:0-691 GCF_011630105.1 Anneissia japonica
CTACTTCGAGACCTATGTCTTAGTTATGTCCTCTTTTTAGTTTTTCAATTTCATGTCATGTCTTTTAATTCATAAACATCATAGCCCATTCCACCATCAGATTCTTCCTCTAATTCTAGTATTAAATCTGTCCCCTGCCACTACTGTAGCAACTCTAAATATTCAAATGATGGGATTGGATTGGATTTATTCGGTGTAAAGGATAGCCCACGAAAGTCTAGAAGAAGGCTTATTTCCAGTGGGGTCCTTCTGGTGGCAGGGCCGTAGGAACCGCAAAAAAAAAAATAAAATAAAAAAAAATATAAAAAAAACAGGAAATATACAAAATGATATAAAAAAACAAATGTCTAAAGATTAAAAATACGGTACATAAAATTACATAAAAATAATTCAGTTTCACATATTAAATATTACATACATAGGCCTTATTACATTTACAATTAAAAATATCAAATAAGAAACAATGGCAAATAGCAGAAAAGTCTACACCCTAAAAAAATTGTAATTTTGACAATGTTTAGAGGTATAAACATATAATTACAATTAACTATGTATGAAATGTTGGGGTTAGTCACCACACAAGGCTTATGCAGATAAAGCAAGCCCTGGTTACTTGCTATTTTTGGTTTCCAGATGCTATTTTTTGGGTATCAAAGATGCCATAATTTCATAATTTGTTCACATCATGCAT
>NW_022758417.1:0-1127 GCF_011630105.1 Anneissia japonica
ATAAACTGTAAACCGTTTTGCGGTAATGCTATCAATAAATTTTAAACGTTAAAGAAGAGGGATCTGCTAGTGTAAAAAAAAAAAACAGGTTCCCCGACCGAGATTCGAACCCGGGACCTTCTGCTGTCATATGTTATATGTATATGTTATGGTCCAGTGTACACCTATGCAAGTGTTGTGGGTTGCCCTGACGGTCTGATTCATTTCAGCCCCTGTCGTTGTAGAATGATGTAAATATAAAGATACTGTACTAAGCGCCCCTCTAAGCTGCACGGTATAGCCACGGACCACGCCCGTTCGAAATCCAGTTAGGCCTAGATGACGCTGGGTTATTCTCCTAAACATTTATCAATTAATGATTGATTTAATGAATGAATGAATGATTGGTAGATCATCGATCGATTTATAATTTATTGATTAATGATTGATTAACATTATTTTTGCAACTGTTATTACTCCTCAGTCACGGATACATTTTGGCTGTTCAATGAACCCTCTCGTGTTTCAACTGTAAGAGGAAATGCCTACATTTTTATGTTGATCTTTACGGTGTGTGTAGCCGAACGACTGATGATATTTAATTAATACAATCTTCAATGTTTACATCAATTGTGGATTGATTTATATGCCTTGGTTTAGGTTTTCTTGTTTGTGTGTGATATTTAACATTTCATTATTTATTTAAGTTGTTTTTTGTTAAAGGTTAAAAAGTTAAAGGTTGTTCATTTATATTGTATTTTATGTAGGATCATTGAGAAAAATGGGGGTACGCCTCCTGTCACCTACCAAGTGTTTCTTGCTCTGGGCGAGTTGATTGGCATTCCAGACAGACCATGTGGAAAGCCCGACTTTACTAAGGTTAAATTACCAATGCTTGAAAGTAAAACCTATGATATACCATCTTTTGAAACCATTGGTAAGGAAACCTGCGACATTTTCTTTGTCTATTAGCCTTCTCCGTAAGAGCTTTAACAGTAACTCGTACGCAGAGAAGGCAGCAATGCCTTTAATAGTCTATATTATTCTGTTGTACTAGTACCGTAATAAATGTTTATGTCTCTGATTATGCGAAAGCATGTGGCGTTTGTTTTAACAACCGAAGTAATAATAATGATTTACAACGGGAT
>NW_022758418.1:0-561 GCF_011630105.1 Anneissia japonica
TACATATATATATATATCATATATAAATATATATCATATATATATTATGGTAATGATAATAACAGCATATGGCAATTGCATATAACTAGCTCTATCACACGTTTTTGTACAGGTTGGTTATTATTATATGTATATTAATATGTATGCTAAAAAGCTAAAATAATGGAAAATGGCAGCCATTTTAAATTGTAATAGCTCAAAAATGTGTAAAATATTTAGTTAACTGTTGCTGTCATTGTTATGAGTGGATTTCCAATTGAATACTGCATTTTAATGACATAAATTTACAATATTAGTGACAATTTTAGGAAAAAATGGCGGCCATTTTGAATCGGCTGGCAACCCCCCTTACGTATGAACAAAAAAATGTTGCACATACTTTTTTGATTTATGTATGTCTACTCTACATCATATCCAATTTTTAAAAAATATAGCAAAAAAAAATGCAACCATCCAAAGTTTGCTGGACTAATAGGCCTATGATTGTAATAAATAAAGCCACGATGAAAATGCTTATATTTAGTTTCAAACACACGTGTGGCCTATATTAATAATAAAATA
>NW_022758419.1:0-740 GCF_011630105.1 Anneissia japonica
AGAAATCAATGAATATAAAAAAATGTACATAAGTAAAAATAATATATAGCATATATAGTTAGATAATAAACAATGTTTCAGATATGATAATAATAATTTACTATGAAGCTTAGACAAATAATAGGTTACAACCTAGGCTTCAATTGGCAGATGTTTTAGGCCTAGCCTACTAGACCCTAGCCTAGCTAGTCTGGCTAGGCCTAGTACTGTAGTAGTAGACCTCCTAACCTAGGCTAGGCCTACTACTGCACCAGCGGACGCCTACAAAACGTCTAGCCCCAGCTTTAAAAGACCAAGGTTTATCAAAATAAATATTGTACAAACAAATTCTGTTATGGCCTTTTTCTGTCAAAGATTTGGCTTGCTACCAATGCAGTTTTTGAAATCTCTAGGCCTAGTCCCTAGCTAAGCCTGCCTAGGCTAGCTAGGCCAAGGCCAGTCTGGCAAAAAAAAAAAAAAAAAAAAAAAAAAACTCCTCCTGCCCCTGAATATTTCTGAGGGTGTGACACTAAACAAGTATATTTTTGTAAATTTTCAAAATAATATGATATAAAATTAATATAAAATAAATTTTATTTATAATTATATTATTTTTAAAAATTCCAATAAGCAGTACATATTTAATATGAAAACAAAATCACAGATACAAAATAAAAATTAAATGAATGATAAACCTAACTTATTTTTAAAAATAAATTAAGTATAATATTAAATTTTTATTTTGTATCATGATTTTTTTT
>NW_022758420.1:0-1790 GCF_011630105.1 Anneissia japonica
AACGTGTTACAGAGCTTGAAAAGTGTTAGCCACAGTGGCGTATCTAGGGGGATTGCGTGAATGGGTAATGACTCCTTCCCTATAAAAACTCCACCTAGTCACTCTCAAAAAAAGAATCACGCTTAAAGGCCGTTTCCCTCGCTTAAAATTGTGCATGTGCAATTAAATCTCGTGATGAAAATTAATCTGCGCGTGAGTATAAAATTTTCGATTCGCGCAAATAAATTCGTCTAGTGGAAAACGGATTTTAGTAGGGCCTAGATAAAATCACCTAGGCCACCCCCTCCCCCCAATTTCAAGACTCCTAGATACGCCACTGGTAACTGGTTAGCCACGAGAGTACTTAAAACGTGTTAGCCACGAGAGCAGTGAAAACGTGTTAGCCACGAGAGTGCTTTAAAACGTGTTGAGAGTGCTGGAAACGTGTTAACATGAGAATGCTTAAATAAACATGGTTTTGTTCAGCTTCGAGAGTAATGAGCTCGTAGTTAGTCACGAGTCTGGAAAGTGTCAGGCAATGTGAGTTCAGGGACATGATGTAAATGTGTAGCTACGAGAGAACTTAAAAAGTGTACGTTGTTTTTTGATCTTATTGTATTAATAACAATATGAAGTGCTCTCGTTGCTTTTTCTTTATGGCAGTTCTTAAAATGTTCCTATATTTAACAGATATTGAAAACAAAATTGTGATGGGCAGGCCTAAACAGGCCCTACACCTTGCGTTATTACTGACCATGGATTTTTTTTTTTTGGCGGAAATTAAATAGGCCTATCATTATTTTTTATTATTATTTCTTAACATAAGGTCTAATTGTAATAGTCCTATGAATAATTAATTAAATTAAAGGGAATGGTTTTCAAACAGACTCGATATATACGTAACTAGCATTAAGAGCCATCACAAGTTGTGCGCACTGTCAAGGCATAAGCCTAACATAGGAACTGAAATCCTTATGGGGGTGCAAACTACACTAGAAAATTCAGTGCAGTGGCTTGTGACGAAAATATCTAGCTGAGCTGCAACACGAGACCTTTAGTATAGGTGGGTGTCTAGAAAACTAAGATCTAGAAAACTAAGATATCTTAGTTTTCTAAATCTAGAAAACTAAGATATCTTAGTTTCTAGATCTATAAAAGTAAGATATCTTAGTTTTCTAGATCTAGAAAACTAAGACTGAAGTTATCTTACTTTTCTAGATCTAGAAAAGTAAGATCTGAAGTTATCTTACTTTTCTAGATCTAGAAAAGTAAGATCTAGAAAAGTAAGATATCTTAGTTTTCTAGATCTAGAAAACTAAGATAAATCTTACTTTTCTAGATCTAGAAAACCAAGATTTTTAATGATGGGTTGTACCATTATATCATGAGGTATTTTGATTTTAAAGCTGTAAAATAAGGTTATACCATTACCTCTGAAGTGGGGTTCATTTTTTCTAAGGAATTTGGAAGAACTGTAATCTATCCTTGATTTTACTGTACAGACCATTTGGCATAATTTTATTTGAATTAATGGCAATTCTACAGGTTGGATTAATTAATTAAATTGTTAAAGCTTTCTAGATAGTCATTATTTAATTATTTGCTTTCCTCATATATTTATCTAGCATTAATGATTGTCTCCTGAACAATGACTGTACAAATCCTAAAATAAATTTGAAATTTTGCTTAATAAAAAATTAGTATATTTAAAAAAGAGTGTACCCTAGTTTCTATTATGCTAATGCTTGTTAGCATTTCAATTTAGGTACTAATTTATATGCTCATGTTTGCTACTTTAATTTCAAATTACT
>NW_022758421.1:0-4273 GCF_011630105.1 Anneissia japonica
CTGCAGAAAAAAAATCTGAATATGTTGATGCTCTCCCCTCGTACCATTAGGATTCCACTTTTCCAGCAAAATTTTAAAGGCCTAATATTCTGTTCTGACTACACTTGATGTCTGGATACTCCACAAGTCCACAAGTAGTGTAGACTTTTTGGACATCACCTAAAAATTAAGATTGCGCACACAAGCCCTATGTGGACCCATCTGATTTAGCCCAGATAGAACCCATATGGAGCCAACATGGTAGCCACATCCATTTGTAAATGGCTGGCATATGGGTTTCCAATATGGACCTAGGCCCCTATATTTTCAGCCCTGTATGGATGTCATATGGGTTAGCCCTTAAGGCAAATTCCAAATTCTGCACCCAACCCCATGTGGGGCCCATCTGGTTTAGCTCACAGCCCAGATAGAACCCATGGGCCAGCATAACTCTCATGCATTTTGTACATTGGTGGCATATGGGACCTATTTTTTCACGCCGATATATATGTCATTCGGGTTAGCAAATAAGGGACCACCAGATTCTGCACGTGGGGCCTTACTGGTTAGCCCACACAGTCAAGTAAGAGCCCACATGGGTCCTACATGGTACCCATATGGAATTTCACATGGTTTGTATATGGGCCTATCATTTTCTGGCCCATATGGATGTAATATTGGTTTGCTCATATACGGTAGGGCCCTCAGATTCTCCCCCAAAGTCCTAGGTTAAGCCCATCTGGATTAACATGTTCCCCGGTAGAACCTATATGGGACCCACATGGTACCCATTGCAATTAATATTGCACATTGGTGTCCCATGTGGGGCCAATATTTTAAAGCTCATATGGATGGCATAGGTTTGCCCATATAGGGCCTGTATGGTTTAGCTGACATGGCCCAGGTAAAACCAGTACAGTATAGATGCCACAATTCACCGACTTGGCCTATTGACCTGTTTGACCCAAGCTCACAAACGGGCTGTAAACTCGTCCTCAGGCCAAAATGAGTTAAAAATGACAGTTAAATAAACTCAATCGGGTGTCTGGAAGCAAAGTTATGACCGTTTGAATAATTGTCATCTTATCAACTTCTTAAATTAAGTTTTGATAAAAATGCTTTTATTTTCGGCAGGTTTCTATTCATTTTTCACTAGCTCCCATCCGAAAATGGCTAAATTTTACCTCTTACATTAATAGGAATTTTAATTTTAAACTTCAGGAATAGTAAGATTAATAGTTATACTTTATTTATTACACAAAAACCCAATTCACACAAAATTCACGTTCTACGCCCTATTCTGGGTATTGAGGCTTGTTTCTCAGTACAGTGAGTGCGAGTTTACAGCCCTTTTGTGAGCTACCATGAGCTAGATGTACATATCAAAACCTTTCAATTGCAAGTACAGTACAAAATAGTTTCACTATAGGCCTAATGAGTAAACAAAACAATTGTTTCATTTTAACTTCCAAAATAAATTTTATTTATTTTGTAGAGAAACCATATTGTCAGTTGTAGATATAAAAAATGGTGGTAAATGAAATCCAAATTTCTTAATGTCCTCAATAACTACTGTATACAATTCAATTTCTCGAGCTTCTTGGAAAGTAAAATATTCTAAATATGCATATATCACTTTGAATGCATTACAATTATCACATATTGAACATTTTTGCAGACTGTGGATATCCTCGTATTGAGGGTCTTTAAAAGCATCCAAGAAAATCTCTATTGCGTACCGGTGTTGTTTGATACTTTTCATTGAGAAAATAACACGTTTAATTGCTAACACACACTAGTCTTACATTGGATAGGGCCAAAGAAAAAAAAGGAAAGATAGACATGGAAACATTAAAAAGGAAAAGAAATGATAAGAAATATACCAATGAAATATGAAAGACAGATACGAATTATAAGAAAGAAAATGAAAGGAAAGATAAGGAATCTAAGAAAGGAATGTTAAAAGTAAGATAAGGAAACCTAAGAAAGGACAAGAAAAGTAAAGATCAGGAACATTTGAAGGGGAAAGGAAGAAAGACAAGAAGCAAAAGGGAAAGAATGACAGGCTTTTGGATGAATAGGAAAGTAACAGGCCTTGAAATGATTCCAATTACCAAAGCATTGTAATAACAACATTTATTGATAATCATCAAACCAATCATTTGAACTTAATTAAACTAGACTAAAACCAAATATTTGATAATTTTTTGGTACATTTGCATTTGTTGTGGTTTTTCTTCTCTGTTGTTGTTAAGCGCTTCGAGGTTGTGTCAACGTGAGGCGTTATATAAATCCAAAATTATTATTATTTATAAATCATGTCCATTCGTGCAGAACGAGTGTGCACGTCTTTTGAAGGAAGTTTAACAATACTGTACTGTTATAACACACAACAGAAAGTATTGTTTGAAGGTTTGCATGGCGAAGTACTGTATTAATATATATGTTGAAGCTTTCTCGACTACAACAGTTCTTTTCAGAACTACTTACGTGGTGTACCGCAAGCTTCAACATATACACACCAGAAAGCAAACAAAGTTAATGATTTTATTTTATTACGCATGGTCAATGCCTGACTTAAAATGATGTAAAAAAACATACAAAAAGCTAAAATATACGGGCGAACAACTTGAACTTTTCACTGAAAGAGTGGTGGCGCAAGAGGGGGAGCTAGGGATATAGCCCCCACCAGTCGGGAAGATGAGTAAATTCTGTCGGGGAATAAACAAATAAAAAAAATTATTTACTTTCATTAAACTATTTTTGTTAACTTTTTAATAATAATAATAATAATAATAATAGTTTAATGAAACTAATTAAAAATAATTTGCGTTCTGTTATGACAAATGCTCGTTTAAATAGCCTCATGATGCTTGGAATACATCGTGATAGGTGAAGCAACCTCGACCTTGACAGCGTGGTTGATAGATTCAGGGGTGGCGCCAGGATTTGCCCGACGGGGGTGGGGGCTTAGGTCCCCGACGTGGGGGCGGTGCCTCGAGAAGGGATCAGATTTCTCCGAAGAAAGCAAAGTGGGCGTGGTCGAGCTTCGACTAAAAGGTTCCGAAAGTGGTCCTGACAATTTAGGGGTTTCAAAGGCTTATTTAATCGATTTTAGAGTCTACTAATATGTAAAAAATACACATAATTTTTTTTCCTCCCCGACGAATTGTGATTTTTCTCCCCGACGGGGAGGGGGGAAGCTCTCCCCGACAGGGGGAGGCCCTGGACCTGTCTCTTATACACATCTAGATGTGTATAAGAGACAGATGTGAGGCTACTCATTTAATGCTGAAGCCAATGTTGTGAAAATAAATTAGATGGTTACATTGCATACTCCTTGTTTCTTGTTTTTTCCAAAATGTTTTGATTTTGGAAGCTGATTTCTACGATGGCCCACAAGGGACACACTGCAAAGAAAAAGAAATGCTGCAAACAAAAAAGAAACGCTGCAAACAAAAAAGAAATCATGGAAACAGAAAAGAAACGCTGCAAACAAAAAAAGAAATGATGCAAACAAAAAAGAAATGATGCAAACAAAAATAGAAATGATGTAAACAAAAATGAAAACGATGCAAACAAAAATAGAAAACACCAGCAAACAAAAAATGAAACGCTGAAAACAAAAAAGAAATGCTGCAAACAAAAAAGAAACACTGCAAACAAAAAATAAAACACTAGCAAACAAATAAAGAAACGCTGCAAACAAAATAAAAACACTAGCAAACAAATAAAGAAACGCTGCAAGCAAAAAATAAAAACACCAGCAAACAAAAGAAAAAGCTGCAAGCCAAAAAGGAAATGCTGCAAACAAAAAAATGAAACGCTGCAAACAAAAAAAGGAAACCCTGCAAACAAAATGGAAAAGCCTTTGCGCGCGCGCATTTCATATTAATTGACAACAGACTGAGGTCAGGTCAGATGCACTGAAGGGCTACATCATAGCTGTCTCTTATACACATCTAGATGTGTATAATAAAACGACGACCGAAGACCCAAAAACGAAGACCCCTATTTTTTTTCTCGTTCATTTTGATGATAATACGCCATGCTGTCACAAAATCAAATTTACGACATTTTTTGGGCGTCTGTTTGTGAAATTTTTCAAGGGTCTTCGTTTTATATAGACACCCTATATGGGTGTCTATATATGCTGCACATATGCTTCACTATACCACATTCCTACTGTTTATTTTAACATGGAACAAGTTTATTGAATGAAATATTCAAGGTTTCTGTAGGTCCCCAAAATACGCGTACCGCTAGGCCAAGCCTTCGTTAGAGGGTAGCAGCG
>NW_022758421.1:4339-5234 GCF_011630105.1 Anneissia japonica
AATCATTCAATTGACTCAGATTCAGGCAACAATGTGCTAAGAAGACGAATACTATATATACATAGCATGAAGTGATTTAAAAACATTATTTTATCACGATTGAAAGAAAAAAAAAAGTGGGTCTTCGTTTTGTAGACACCCATAGGAGACGAAGACCCTTAAGTATTTCTTGATATTCCTCATTTTATTCCGATAAAATAATGAAATAGGTACTTGGCACCTGTTTTATGATGATTTTGAAATACTTTCAATAAGATAATTGAGAAATAACTGGAGGTCTTCGTTTTTCGTTTTGTAGACACCCATATAGGGTGTCTATATGGTGTCTATAAAACGAAGACCCTTGAAAATTTCACAAACAGAAAAATTTCTTAATTTGGATTTTGTGAGAGCCTGGCGTATTATCATCAAAATGAAAGAGAAAAAATAGGGGTCTTCGTTTTTGGGTCTTCGGTTTTCGGTCTTCGTTTTATAGACACCCAACAAAAGGTTAAGAATTTGAAAAATTTTGCCATTCTTGTGGTGAATCTTTAATGGAGGACTCAACTTCTAGTATTAATACACGAAAACGGCCAAGTCCAAATGAAAGTCCATCATCAAGTAGGCCTAAGCTTGCTCGTCTCTCATTTGAGGCTTTCAGAGATAGGAAAGAAAAGGAAAGGAGTACTAGATTCACCAAGAAAGCCGTGTCAACGAAAATAGAGAAAAACCCCGAGGTCACCATACAGATCGGTCTTTTAACGTGATGGTGTGCTGAAAAGTGTCAGGGGATCAACTCTTCCCTTGAAAGTAAATCCTTTGATAGGAATGGAGGAGCTCTCAAAAAAGGGGCCGAAAACATGATCAAGTTTAACAAAGAGCTCATCAGCTTCCTAGAGGCTTTTACTTTATTATA
>NW_022758421.1:5322-22985 GCF_011630105.1 Anneissia japonica
GAATAATAATAATAGCTCTATGGTTGTCAACTAGTATGAAATGCGCGCGCGCAAAGGCTTTTCCATTTTGTTTGCAGGGTTTCCTTTTTTTGTTTTTAGCGTTTCATTTTCTTGTTTGCAGCGTTTTCTTTTGTTTGCTTGTGTTTTAATTTTTTGATTGCAGCGTTTCTTTATTTGTTTGCTAGTGTTTTTATTTTTTTGTTTGCAGCGTTTCTTTTATGTTTGCAGCATTTCTTTTTTGTTTGCAGCGTTTCATTTTTTGTTTGCTGGTGTTTTCTATTTTTGTTTGCATTTGTTTGCATCGTTTCTATTTTTGTTTGCATCGTTTCTATTTTTGTTTGCAGCGTTTCTTTTTTGTTTGCAGCGTTTCTTTTCTGTTTCCATGATTTCTTTTTTGTTTGCAGCGTTTCTTTTTTGTTGGCAGCATTTCTTTTTATTTGCAGTGTGTCCCTTGTGGGCCATCGTAGATTTCGACATTAGAAAACATAGCCTACATGAAGTCATATTATAGTAGCTCGATGCCTATCAAATAAGTAATAAAAATTCGCCATAAATTCGTCAAATATCCGTGGCTTACAGGGGGTCTTCGCCCCCTGGACCCCACCGGGGGCCCTAGGCGGCCCTCTTGCCCCCAGCAAAGTGTGTCTCGATCCGCTCACTAGCCTCCCCCCCCCATTTCCCCCCGTCGGGCAGGTCCTGGCGCCATCATTCACTGCACTGAAACCATGCTGATACCATGGCACACGTTTGTTGTAGGCCTACCGATCTCCTTGCAGCAACAACAGCGTGTCGACATTTCCTGAATTGGCGGCGTTCGAAGAATCATACTACAGTACATGTATGTGACTGACCTTGCTGCTTCTCCCAATATATATCGTGAGAACCTAGTTGTGGGAACGTTTCTCATTGAATTCACTTACTAGGCAACTTGCAGTACTGTCAACTTGGTATTACGCCTATTTCAAACAGTTTATTTCCATTCATGACAAACTAAACGCATCAAATACAAAACTGATCAGTGAATGTATTTTATTTCTTAACGGGCCGGGTGTGGCGCCTGGATTTACCCAACGTGGTGGGCGACTCCCAAACGAGAGATTAAGCGGGCGTGGTCGGGCTTAGCGAAAGGTACCCCGAAAATTATGACAATTTAGGGGTTTCAATGGTTTATTTATTCGATTTTAGGGTCTACTAATAATAATCATATGTAAAAAATACATTTTTTTCTCCCTGACGGAAGATTTTTCTCGGTTTGTACGCTAACGGCTAATTAGCTAGCGTAATTAGCTAAATAATGTAGTTGTACCCTTAAACATTTGGTGAAAAGGTAAGGTTCGATGTACATAATCAAAATGTCAAAGAAAACAAAATGAAAAAAAAATGATTTTGAAGTAGGCCTATATGTTTGCTCGTGGTGTCCATGACGTTATGTTCGTGTTCTTGATTTGGCCATGGACCTATTAATAAGTCCATGACATCTTATTAATAGGTCCATGATTTGGCCTAAAACAACACAACCCGTAGTAAAACCGTACTTCAAACACTTTTGACACTACAAGACGGCTGCTGTACTCATGCAGTAGGATTTAATTACTCCGTAAAAACTTTTACAGTATACAAATTATTATGTGATAGGCCTACTGATCGTTTAGATAGAAGCCATTTTGTTTTGTAAATAATTCACAACCACAACAACCACTGAACGATAAAATGAAACCTTAACAATGTAGGCCTAGTAGAGGTATAAAATTAAAAATAAATTTTTATTTGCTAAACTTGTTGATTATACTCAGCCTCGTATGACTCACCCCGATGTGATTTGTTTTCGCGTAGGGTTTGTGCATGGAGGAAAAAGCTATCTTTTCATTGTAAGAATTTTGACGTTCCATGACTGGTGGGTAATGATGTAGAGAGCAATCTTCGGAGACAGTTTATATTGATTATTTTTTTTGCCACTGACACAAAATATAACACTTACATTAACTTTGTTAAAATGTGTCAAAAATATATATTTTTAAAAATAAAATTTCCCTCATTTTAATAATGTTTTCAACAATAAATATAAAGCAGGTTTGGCCATGAAGTAAGCGAGAGGCAGATTTTTTTATATGTCATTATGATGACCTTGAATAACTTTTCGCTTTACAAATTAGACTTTGTTCCATTTTCATTTTTTCATTTGGTTAAAATGCCCAAAAATCTATGATATTAAAAAACATATTGCAATTATATTTAATATTATCAACATTAAATGTAAAGGTTGTGTTTGGTCATGAATATGATCAAAGATAATAAATAGAAGTGAGAGCAGTTTGCGATATAGTGAAACGTCCATGGAGCAATTTTCCTGCATCCTAGAGGCGGCGCTATAGAATATGTTAATAACCAATAGATAAATCAAAGGTACCGCTCGAGTTTGTTTGTTTCCTTAGTTTCTCCACTTCGTTAAATGGTCACATTATTTCCTCCATTCTAGAGAGAGCGGACGTTCCAACAATTTTAATGCAAAATACGCGTAGAGCTCATTCTTCTGCTATTTAAGTTCTTTGATATGATCGGTAAACAAAGTTCCTCAATTTTTAGGGGAAAAAAGAAAATTAGTATTCTGCTGTATTTAAAACCTCTGCAATACAATGTGAGAATACTAAGGTGCCTAGGTACTATGACAAGTGACAACTGAAGGCCCTATCACTGTGAAAACATTAAAAATTTGAAGTTGTTCAAAACCATCTGTGCATAGTTATTGTTGTTTTTGTAGCTAGCTTGGGATCCTTCCTACTATTAGACCTAATTTTTAGGCAGTAGCATTAGCCTATCTAGGTCATAGTTTTTCTTAATTTATTATTAATATATTATTACGAATGCATTCATGACCTTTTTAACACCATGGAAACATCCATCACTTGGATGATAGGTTACACCTGATAATATTAAAATACAAATGTACAAAACTCATTAAACGTTGCCGACTATTAATTTTGTTCATTAGCCTTATTTATGTTTTGTTTCATTAGCCATAAATGGTCCTTTATATATTTTCTAAAAATTCCTTCCATTACAGTTGAACAAAAATGTGGGAGAATAACCCATAACTCGCAGCGTCATTGGGCTAAATTGTGTATGGACGTGGTCCGTAACTACCTACGTAGCCGCCGTAAAGATGCACTTATAGCAGCTACATGTTCACATAATTCCACAACGACAGGGGCTGAAATGGACCATAGCATCAAGGTAACCCCCTACTCTTTCGAAAGATACAATGGGTTCTTTAAAGCGCACATACACACACCAGAAGTGTACGCTGGAACTCCATTTTTAAGTCCATATCTGAGAAGACTTGGTTCTACCAACCAAAGCCTGGACGAAGAGCGGTCCAAACGAGCGCCGATGTTATGGCTGTAGTTAGCGGTGCCCCAGCCCTACCGCCCGGCATCTCAACTTGCCCATAGATTTTGTATTGTCTGCTATCATTAGCCTTCCTGATCTTTGGAATTTTCTTTATTTTTAGAATCCTCAAGGTTCATAACATCTTCAATATCATGCTGTTGAGCTTGCGCCAATTCGCTCTCCATTTTCTGAGATGATAGTCGTGCATTTTCCACGAGTACGTGTGTTGTATGTAATTTCTCGTTTGCAGTAATAGCAGAATACTCGCATCCTTAAAAAAAACAACAAAGAACAGAAAATTCTTAACAATAATTATGCTTATAAAAATCACTTCAGTCTATTATCATTGTTAGAAATAACCATTCCACCTTCAGAACATCTGGTAATCATTGACAAGAAAACATGCTTGTTGATTCTTATAACCTTAAACCCTAATCAAGACAACCCTAATAAATTTATCCTATACTATAAAATAAAAAATTGTATTCTAATATTTTCTATTACCATTTATTAGTGGCCGAATACCCATGTCTTTGAAAAAACAAAATAAAATTCTTTGAAAAAACAAAATAAAATTCCTTAAAAAAACAAAAATAGGTAGCAAAAATGGTTATAGTAATTAAAACATTATTCAATATTTTCTGTGTGTTATTTCTCATTTGTACGAATGGAACAAATACCGACATCTTTAAAAACAATCAAGTATTAAGAGCAATGGTTAGTTTAGCATTTTAGTTTTATTTATTTTGTAGGTAGTAATAATAATGGTTAAAGTCCTTAAAACGTTAATTCTCTCTATTTTATTATTCAATATTTTCTATTGTGTGCAATTTCTCATTTGTACTAATGGTACAACCACCCACGCCTTTAAAAACAAAATAAAATTTCTAATAAAATCAATCTAGTATTAACAATAGTTAGTATCAGCATTTTAGTTTTTATGTACATTTTTATGAGAGCTTTACTGCCCTCTATAATCCATTCATCGTAGTATTTAATAGCATCCATGACTATCAACTGTTGATACAACATTTTATAGTACTGTTGCATTATCAATGATAATCATTAGTAGAGTATTTGATGCAGCCCTGCCTTACAATAATTAATCATAAATGAGGTTATTAGTATACAATGGATAACAATATAAAATTATAATACTACCTTATATTTATTGATTAATCATTAAATATATAATGAAGATATACTCAGTGTGGTCAAACTTAAATAATAATTACATTATATAAAATTATAATAATACCTTATTTTTATTAATTTATCAATAGAAATATATCATAGATATTCTCAGTGTAGTCAAATTTAAATAAGCAAATTATATAAAAATATAATGCAGGTCTCCTTCCAACTAAAAACCTCCTGAATTAAAAACCACCTTCCTGCAGCCCCAAATTAATCTTTTATTTTTATAATATTTCTAATCAAAGACCAAAGCTGCTAAAGACCATAAAACCTTGGTCTAAAAATAGGTATTTTACTGGATGGAGACCTGTACTATATTATTTCTATTGATTTATCAAAATTAGTATACTGAGTGTGGTTAAATAATAATAATAATAATATAGAATTAAATTGAAATCTATTTCCTTTAAAAATAAACTGATTATGGTTGATGCTGATAATTGATGCTTGAATTTTTGGAGGCTTCAGCGCCTCGCTTATTTGAGATACAAAATATTGGTGTGGCGCTTTCCATGCCCGTTCACATGCTACCTATCTCACATACTCCCGTGGTTCAGTAGGCCTATCAGTAGGCTAAAAAAAACAATCAGGTTTGGTGCAGTGCTTACTTGAGTGCTTGGTGCAATGGTTGGGTTTCGGGTCCCTTAACTTTGAGGATGGAGTTTTTATTCCTTTTTAGTGATATTGCAGCGTGTTTCCTTGGGCAAGGCAGTCTACCTATTTATTTATGGAGCATAAATGGAAACCTAGTTATAGGAAGTGGCACTGATTGTATTACTGTGTATTTCACTACTGTGTATGAAGGAGCAGACAAAATTTTACTTTGTACTCGCTTGCCAATGCATGTCATCCAATGACCAGGGGCAGTATTGGATTCAAAGTGGGGGGAGGGGGAGGCAGCCGGCTGGGGACCCCTATCTTTTTTTTTTTTAAATGAGAAAAAAATATGAAGTTGCATTCAAACTTAAGTGAGTGTGCCATTTCTGGCCATCTAGAGGTGCCATAGGCCTAATCATTAAATATCTTGTCAGCTTAGGTGATCTAGTTCCTGTGCACCTCTATTTCAATTTACCTGGATTTGCCATTGAAGGAAAACCATAGGCAGATTCAATGGAGGCCCAATGCACACTGGGCATGAATGAAAAAAAAATGAAAAGTATATTCAAATATTACGTTCAAATTGAAGCGAGTATTCCATTTCCAGCCATCTACTGTCATCATATTTTGTATCTCAGCTCCAACCATGGTGAGCCTGGGATGGTCTAGACACTCCGTCTGTAAAAATCCCTCCCCCTGGGCCCACTCTATTTCCAATTCCTGGATCTGCCACTGGTAATAATGTTCTCACTAATTCGATCATGATTTAGTTTGAAATTGTCACCATAAAATTTTTCAGATAATAGTATTAATATGTTACCTGCAAGGTACGCGACCTCCGCTGCATTCTCCAACACCTTTCTGGAGGTGTTTAGAAGGCCAGTGAGTTCCTGCACTGCCTTCACCTTCTCATCGACTTCTACTCTTGCTTGGATTATCACCTGCCAAAGGTCATCCTCTGCGGATTCATCTCCAAGGCACTCGGCATGTAGCTTCAACAACTCTACAAGATCGTTGATCGACTTTATAGAAAAATAAAATAACATTAGTCACAAACTCCGAGAGAATTATATTCTTTAATTGGGGCTTTACTGTTATTGTTTTGGAAGCCATATCTATGAAAGTGTATTGAATACTGTATAGACAAAAAGATAAATAAATTTGAGTACTGTTATTATTATTTATCTATTTGTTTAATATTGTCTTTATGGTGCTATGCAGCAAACCTAATTTGAATATTATTTAGTATGATTTCCAAGCTGCAAACTAGGGGCCTGTTTCTGCTGCTTATCCTCAAAATACGATATAAAATATACCGTATAAATATGGTATATTGTAGTGAGCTTTCTTCTTCTCGATAAACATGGTTTCTTTAAAAAACCTTGTAATTTTGGTTTCCCCTTACAGTTGAATCGTAAATGTCGTTATATTTTCAGTTCACATTTCGCACTTTCGCTTTTCCACATGTATAATTAATGAACAAGCTGAGAGAAAAAACAAAACACAACTTGCGTCATGCTCTGTTGGCTCTTGACCTCATGTCAGGGTCATACAAAATACAGTATTTCTATAGGCAACAGAAATGGGGTATGAATATTACGGTATCTGTTGCAAAATACCAGAATAATTCCACAAAAATAGTGGGGGAAAATCCGGTATAAAAAAATATGTTATATTTTTATGAGCCCCATTTCTGCGGCTGCAAAAAAACAAATACGGTGTTTTTTTATCAGCAGAAAGAGGCCCTATAAGCCTTTCATACAATAGCTCTACAATGTCTGAATGTTTCTGTCAGTTGTATGAGAAAGTGCCTGGGGGTCAGATCTGCAAGTATATCCTATAGGTCTCTGTGGTCTAATGGGTGTGATACTCGCCTTGATAGTGAGAGAAAGCAGGTTTGAATACCCCCAAAAGCACTTTTTTTTTCAAACAACTGAAAAAAGGAACTTTTTATTTGGAAGTGCTATGATTGATACAATTATAACATCATGTTTCAGTATATACTCCACTGTGTTTACGGTGCTATGCAGCAAACCTCATTTGAATATTATATATATTATAGGAGTATAGAGGAGGGCGGGGTTTCAATCCCTTCCTGGGCATACTGTATCTTGTGTCCTTGGGCAAGGCACTTTCTATCTGCATTACTTCTCTCCACCCAGGAATATGAATGGGTAACTCGTGGGGTAGTTGCCTGCTCCTGCGTTTATTACAGCAGCAACCAATGACCTCGAAAAGAAGTACTTCATGTCTACAAAGCAAGATGCTTTATAAATTAAAAAAAATTAAATAAAAATAAATACATATTTATAGCAATTGTATATTACAATGCAATGATTGTATAATTATTACCTTCGTATAGCTATCATATACTGCAATGATTGCTACTGCAGACTGTGACAAAAGCATAGATGCTGCGTCGACAGTCGTACTCGATGCATTTTTGATCAGCTGACTGTGAGACAAATCTGAAGAAATATCCTGAAATATTTAGTAATAATTAAAAAATATATATTCTGCAATAATTAGGGATAAATCATAATGTTCTGCAAAAGAAGGCCTAAAGTGTTTCTTGGAATTTGGATCTTAAAGTGAGAGTATTTAATAATTATTAGCTCCACCAAAAATGTTATGTATTAACTACTGTCTGTCTGCCAGTGTGATTACGCAAAAACTAATGAATCGATAATCATAAAATTTAGTGGAATGGTACACAATATTCCAAGAGATGATTGAAAGTCAAAGGACAAGGTCAAGGTCAAAGGTCATTGCAGAGGTTTGCATTTTTTGGGTGCTCTAGTTTAAAAATTTCATAACAGAATTCACATCCGAATTATTAAAACTAAGGTAAGAGACATGGAGTAGCAGGGTATCAAATGATGAGGACAAAATCCCCACTCAAAATTCACCTCATGCAATCTTTCCCCAGCTAGTTTAGTTAGGCCCTTTACTTTTTAACTTATTTCATCACATTCTTTATCAGGCAGAAAAAATTAAGGAATTATCATCTATTTATATTTAAAAAAAAAAACATTAAACCTTTGTAATTTGTTATCTTAGCTTGATCCTCATTTAAACTTTTTTTTTTTTTTTTTTTTGGAAAGAGTTAGGACCCCTCCTCCACATAAGGCCAGATGCACAGGGATAACTGTAAGCATGCATGAATTTATTCAAGATATGCTAGATGTTTTTGGCTTGTAAAAGTAATACAGAAGTTCCCTTCCAGTTCCCTTCTCATTGAAGTGTTAAGCCTGTTTTCTACTAGGCGAATTTATTTGTGTGAATCGAAGGCGTCGGTTCGGTTCCTGAGCTCTGATTGATTGCGCATATTTTTCGTTTCACAAAAAGTAGAAACAGATCGAACTACCGATTGCACTGAAGCGAAAACCCCGACAGAAATGTGAATGTGCATGAACCAACGCTTTCGTCTTGCACGAATGAATTTGCAATTGGAAAAAAAAGACTTTATGGTTGACTAAGCTCACACAATTATTCACACAATTATGCATAATCACTACATATGAATAATTTTAAAATATTGTAGAGTTTCACCTGTAAATACATTTTGGCTTTGGAGCTATTGGGCATGACCTCATTGACCTTAGCTTCCTGTTTAGATTGTCCTGTGGTGAATAGGCCAGCGCTTAGACAGTACCATGGTGTACTTCTTGAAAACAAACACAATCTGCTCCACATTTTTCTGCAATCAATACAAATTTTAAATTATGCTAAAGTAAATTTAGAGTCATCTACACCGGAGTTACTGGTGGCAGTAAAGGGGCTGGGCAGCCAGGGTTCCCGTCTGGAAGAAAAAAAGAAACAGTCATGAGGAGAAAAACCATACACATGGGAAACTGAGACAAACTTATGAATGGAAAAAAAAGGATTAGGCAAATTATGTGTACTTAATTTACATGTTTACATAACCATGTAAAAATCATTGGCTATAAGCCTCAAAAATTATTTTTGAATCGTAATAAAAAATATTTAACATTATTTCTTAAAGTAATTTTTTAAACGGACTTAACACTATCAAACTGGTTCATTTAATAATTGGTGCATTATTTACTGATTTCAGGTTGAAGTACATTTCCTTATCAGCACTCTTGTGTAGAAAAACAATTTGCTGACCAGGGTGCACAAGAATATGTTTTGTGCACCCTGGTCAGTTGTGTTTTTTAAGTTTCCCATGCAAATCATTGAGGTACAAAACAATTTATATGTATGTACTGTACCTAATATCTACAGTTGTTGAGAATATAAAATCGATTAAATTAGCCTTTCAAGTCCCTATTTTCGCCGATGGACCCCTTCCAGTGGTTCGGGCTTGGGTCTCTATTGCAGAGGACATTGGACAACCGTCGGACAAATGCTGGCGACACACTCAACTTTATGATGATGGAAAATTTAATCATATACTTTCAAGAGCCAGCTGAACTGGTTGTGGTAGGCACTGTGTGTCCACCCTGGATGGAGATTCACTTCAGCCTTGGTCCCTGGTTCAATCCCATTTACTACTGTTTCCTCTCATTTTTTAACCTGAACTGAACAGCTATTAGTACTAGTGGTAGTAGGCCTAGTACCGGTGGAGACTCTAGGATATTTTCTGGGAGGGGGAACGGCGCTGTCCGACAAGAGCTCGTAGGCCCAAGCTAGGAAGGGGTGCCCCTCCCAAATGAGATTTTTTTTTTTAGGATAGCAACCTCTGGATGGCCAGAAATGGCATTCTCAGACTGTGTGACAGACATGTGTTGGCCTGGTGTTAGCCTATTTTAATATTTTTTTATGGTCTGACTGACAGTGACCGACGAGCTCTGTCCCTTCCTCCGGCTGGCGCCGCCACCATAAGCCAGCTGTGTAGTTACGTACTAGGGCCTACTACCTGTACTACATTTCTAGCAAACTCTGACCAGTCCATGGGGATAAAAATAAAGGCAGGTCTCTGAAACATCAGAGCGATAGGCTACCTACCTAGAGCCTAGGTCTAGCTTTAAGTCAACCTACCTACCCACATAACTGAACTCTCTGGGCTCATCACTCAACAGCCAACTATACAGTAGCTAGGACGGTGCTAGCTACCTGGCTGGGCCCCCTATCTGATTTGATTAGTCTCGACTCATGTTGCCTAAACATATAGGCCTAGCTTATACCCAGGTCATTTTTACCTAAAAGTGAACTAGGCTCTAGGCCTCGGTAGGCCAAATTCAGGTTGAAAAAAAACACTTAAAAACTAGCCTTATACAGCGGGGCCCACTACTAGGCCTAGTAGCACTACTACTGTAGCATTACACTTGACAATATGTTCAAGAAACCAAAACTATAGAGGGAGGGCTTTAATGTTTTGATATTTTGGTAGAATTTTTCTTCTCCCAGGGTTGACAACCGGTTGGCTGCACGAGTGTGAAACTTCTTTACATCAGCATTGTTTTTATTTCAAGCATTCCTTATGCATTTTAGTTCTTTCTTCATACTTACTTTGGTAGTCTCTTTCTTAGAGAGTTGGCCAGCCTATGCAGTTACAGATCAAAACAACAAGAACAATGATGAAGCTGTAGAAATAGGTAAGAAGCGAGGAGGAAGAAGATTACCCTACGCATTTGGAAGCACTGAGCACTGAAAGAAGGCACCCTGACCGGTGTTAGTGAGCTGGACCCTGATTGGGAGGACGAAGCACCCAAATGCAAGCAAGGCCGTCTTTTATGCTAGGTCTTGTAGTGTTGTTTAATGAGAGGGTGCATGTGACTGAATTTAGGTTGTTGAAAATGGATAACTTTCACATTATTTTCCCTGATTTTAATAATCCCTTTCGACTCTATCATCGATCTATAATTTCATATCAGAAGCAGTGCCAATACCACTGCCAGTCAGTGGTGTGAATCATGGTACAGCCCAAGCAATCCAATGTATGCTCTTTGTTTTTGCATGGGGGTCCACAAATTCAACAGGGGTCTGAACCAAGTGGTGGCCAGCTGTAGAGCCTTGGCAGGGTCTCATAATAATCAAGATGAGGTCCACAGTGAGTGATTCTAGCCTATAAAATGGGCTTTTAGACCACAGTATGTATTGGCAATCGAAAAGTTTGTTTGAGTTGGCAAACTGGCATCAGATGACAGGTTTGTCTCCCTCTAATTAACCTTAAGTTTGGGCCAGAAAATTGGTCTTTAATTGGAGGTGGTCTTTAATTCCGAGGGGTCTTTAGTTGTGGCAAGGACCAGTAAAACTATTCACTCCTAACAAATCATGTTTCTGAGATACTGGCAAAAACATATTGAAATTTCAAATTTCTCTGCCTGAGGATTGCACGAATTAAAACATCGAAGGCTGATATATCAAATACTGTTAAACAGCTGTATGTTTAAATACCTGTAACTTCACAACAAAATTTTGGATTTTATATGATTCTTTTATCATAACTTTCATTTTACATTTTAACCTTATTAATAACTAAAAAAAAAAATCAATTTTTGTGAGGAGTGACCGGTGGCTTGTCTTTGTTACAATTAGAAGGAGGCCTGAAATGGCTATATGTTAGTAGAATTGTATTTAAAGTTTTTCATAATCGTAACTTCCATTCATGCTAGCTGTCATTGGTGGTGGTATTGGTGGAACATCCTGTAGCCATTTCTTACGAGAGTTGTTTGGAGATGCTGCTACCATCAGCTTATTTGAGCCAAAGGCAATCGGAGGTCGGATGGCAACCGTTGAAATGGCTGGCAGGCAATATGAATCTGGAGGTTCTGTTCTACATGAGAAAAACATGTACATGAACAAATTTGTTGAGGACTATGGTAAGTGTGATTGTTGCTGTTGCCAAAGTTAATTCAAATGGTTCAGTAATTATAAAACTGCTAACAATAGCAATGATATATTGTTAGTGACGTTGTATTGTGTATACTAAATACTGCTCACCAAACTCCCATCCCCCACCCCCCCCCCTTGCAATTTGAGACCCCTCTCATTTGAGGCCCCTTTTTTGAAGCATCTATGAAATATTTTAACACAAAACTTTCTAATTGGAGACCAAAACTTGAGTCCATCCCCAATTTTCAGGCCCCAAAGGTGGTTTTGAATTAGAGGGGGGAACTGTACAATACTGTACTTAACATCAATAAAAATGCAAATTAAATTACTATTATCATTATTAGAGCAGGGGACCCAAGTCTCCCTGCAAGTCATGGAGCCCCCCAGAATTCAGGACAGCCGCCTCCCGCATCCGGTGAAGAATCTCCCAGAAATAACCCATCACCTGCCAGTTAATTATATCTGCATGTTTTCACCACTGTATTACCCATCATGTGTCTCAAGGAAGTCTCAGTGTCCATTGTACCACCATAAGCAGCAAAACAAAATTTTAAGTGCTAAGAAAGCTTGTTTAAACAGATCTTCCAGAAATTTTCTTTTCCAGCTTGTAACCCCTGTTACAGTACTGTATTCAATATAGTACATCATCTTTTAGAAGAGCCATTCATGTATTGAATGCATTTGTGGAAAACAGTCATTACTAAAAAATCAACGACACATTTACTCTAAAGAAGTATTTTTATTTATTTATGCACATGGGCCAATTATTAAACAATTAAACTGATAAAAACATAATGACAGAGAGAGAGGAAAAAGTTTACCAGTTGCCCACACATAATAATTTCACTGCTCTATTGTCAATTGTCTCATGGATGTCAGTGTCGATAAATATCACTATGTGCCAACAAAATTAAATTAGATGTCTTAAGAAAAACTCATGTAACCAGATCTCCCAGAAGGGACTTCTTCCCACTGCAATGTGTCAACATGGATTGATTTGAACCAGACACCCAAAGGTCATCATGGTTCAGCACACACACTCAGTTATTACCACCAGAGCAAACTGAACCATGGTGTCTGTTTTTTTTCAGGGTTGGACGTAGCTGATTCCCCTAGTTTGAATATGGGGATTTATGACGGCGAGGAGTTTGTTTTCGAAGAAAGCTCATTCGACATCGTAAACTTACTGAAGTTGATGTGGCGGTACAAATTGGATTTCTTCTACTTAAACAATCGAATTGATAAAATGATTGAGAAATTTAACAGGTATGTATTATTAGGAATGCTTCCATTGTCAACTAGCCAGTATCAAGAACTTATACTAGACAAGTTTAATTAATTTTAAATTGCCCTAGGCAAATTACCAACAAAATCATTAAAATAATTCATTTTGGAATTAACTTGCCTGTTTTGAAGTAACATACAAATTTTCAACTTGATAGAAATTTGTGTATTTAAAAAATGATTACCCATAATTTTATAGCAAAACATTATAGGAAAACCTTTTTATTATTATTAAATCAGGGTAGACACCTTTTTAGTTCAATTCTTTGCACAAGTTAATAATTTACAAAAAAATCTAAATTATTTTTTTTATGATTTTTTTGTTTTCATTTTCAAGGGCCAATATTTTGAATGTTGCTGCATGCAAAAAAGAGGTGGATGAATAGATATATATGACAGAGACAGTCATTGATACTGTTTGTATGCCTATAAAAATATCATCCTTTTTTTTCTGGAATTGTGGCAAAGACAAGAAAAGTCAAACCAGTCACTCATCGCAAAAAGTGATTTTGAAGTATTAATACAGGGTGAAACTGTAAAATTAAGCTATAAAATGGTTAAAAAAATCTTTAAAATCCAACATTTTGTTATGAGGTTACAAGCGTTTAAACATGCAGCTGTTTAAAGAACAATATATGAGAAATCAGCCTTCAATGTTCATGATTTTGGGCATTTCTCATCCAGAAACTATCATCAAATCCTTCAAAAGTGTTGTTTTAACATTTAAAATGGGGAACTAAAGTAACAGCATAGCATGATATATAAATATATAAAAAGGTTAGTTTAGTACTGCAATAAAATAGATTTGAAAAAATTTGATATTCCAGCTCATGTTTTGGCCATTTTCTCTGAAATACAATTTGCAACGAGTGACTGATTTGATAAGATAAGATAAGATAAGATTTTCTTTATTGTCACGTTTACAATGAAGTATACATGAAATTTTTCCTGTTGACACTTGAAATCTTAACTACTAGATAAAAACATACATAAGGCGAAATAAAAAAAATAAATTACGTTATCACAAAACCATTTTACATATATACAGGTCGTTCAAGCAAATAAATATGGATTATCTTTTAAATTTTGAGTTGTGTAAATGGCTGGAATTATGCACAAATGATTTTCTGCATCTATTTGTTTTACATTTCATAGGAAGTAGTCGGCCAGATCTACAGATAATGAGTTCCTTATGTAGTGGATGGAAGTTGTCTTCTAGAATTTTCTTTAAATGAGTAATGGCCTCTCTCTCATAGACATCTTCAACCTTATTTACATCATTTTCAATCAACTTGCGGGCATTTTTTGTGATTTTCATCTTATTGTACTCAGTAAGGCTGTTGTACCATGCTACACATCCATAAGATAGCACACTTAAAATTGTACTATGATAGAATAGTGATAATATTTCATTCCACACATTGAACGACTTTAGTTTTCCTAGCATATACATACGTTGACTAGCTTTCTTTACAATATTTAATGTATTTGCATTCCAGTTCATGTCTTTATCTATAACAATTCCTAAATATTTATGTTCATTAACCGTTTCAATTTCTTTATCATTAACTTCAATTTGTTCGACCATTTCTTTCTTTCTTCTGAAGTCGAACACTATTTCTTTAGTCTTATCTGCATTTAAAATTAAACTGTTATCTTTACACCATCTTTCAAACTTACTGATAACATTTTTATATTCGTCTTCACATCCATTCAAAATCAACCCCGTGATAACTGAATCATCTGCATATTTGATTAAGTTACATTTACCATTAACACGAAAATCATTGGTATATATGGAAAAAAGTATGGGTGATAAAACACATCCCTGGGGGACACCGGTATTTGTGAACAGCATGTTTGAAAACAGCTTTCCTAATCTAACCATTTGAGGTCTGTTTGTGATGATCTCTCCGATCCATAGGATAAGGTGGGGGTTGATATTTAGAGTTGAGAGTTTATATTTAGAGTTGAGAGTTTTTTCAGAAGGATGTGAGGTTGAATTGTGTTAAAAGCTGAAGAAAAGTCGAACAATGTAGAACGGGCATAGGATTTCGATTTTTCAAGATGAGTGTAGATACCATGGAGAAGTGTTAGTATAGCATCACTAGCCCCTTTCTTGTTCCTATAAGCAAATTGGTAGCAGTCTAGTTTGTTGTTACATTCTTTTAACAGGGCATGTTTTACAATAGACTCCAGGCACTTCATTGGTATTGAGGTCAGGGCAATATGCCTGTAATCATTATTTATACTGGGTTTGTTTTTTAGGTAGTGGCGTTATAAAGGATGTTTTCCATAAAATAGGTACCGTGTCCGATTCGAGGGACCATTTATATAACCTAAAAAATATATCGCACAGTTCATTTGCACACAACTTAATTAATTTAGCTGATAGCTTATCAGGTCCTGTCGCTTTACAAGTTTTAACATTTTTTAGACAATTTCTAATAGTTCTAGCATCAAAATCTATATTAAAATCACACAATTTACTTTGAACGTTCCTTACAGTCAGAATCAAATCTGGCGAAGAAAGTATTCATATTATTTAAGTCTAAGTTAGAGTTCATCTTAAGTGTTTGGCCAGATCTACAGATAATGAGTTCCTTATGTAGCGGATGGAAGTTTTCTTCTAGAATTTTCTTTAAATGAGTAATGGCCTCTCTCTCATAGACATCTTCAACCTTATTTACATCATTTTCAATCAACTTGCGGGCATTTTTTTTGTGATTCGATCAATTTTCATCTTATTGTACTCAGTAGGCTGTTGTACCATGCTACACATCCATAAGATAGCACACTTAAAATTGTACTATGATAGAATAGTGATAATATTTCATTACACACATTGAACGACTTTAGTTTTCCTAGCATATACATACGTTGACTAGCTTTCTTTACAATATTTAATGTATTTGCATTCCAGTTCATGTCTTTATCTATAAAAATTCCTAAATATTTATGTTCATTAGCTGTTTCAATTTCTTTATCATTAACTTTAATTTGTTCGACCATTTCTTTCTTTCTTCTGAAGTCGAACACTATTTCTTTAGTCTTATCTGCATTTAAAATTAAACAGTTATCTTTACACCATCTTTCAAACTTACTGATAACATTTTTATATTCGTCTTCACATCCATTCAAAATCAACCCCGTGATAACTGAATCATCTGCATATTTGATTAAGTTACAATTACCATTAACACGAAAATCATTGGTATATATGGAAAAAAGTATGGGCGATAAAACACATCCCTGGGGGACACCGGTATTTGTGAACAGAATGTTTGAAAACAGCTTTCCTAATCTAATCATTTGAGGTCTGTTTGTGATGAAATCTCCGATCCATAGGATAAGGTGGGGGTTGGTATTTAGAGTTGAGAGTTTTTTTCAGAAGGATGTGAGGTTGAATTGTGTTAAAAGCTGAAGAAAAGTCGAAGAATGTAGAACGGGCATAGGATTTCGATTTTTCAAGATGAGTGTAGATACCATGGAGTCACACACAGCTCCCCAGGGTTGAGTAATCCCTCCCCAGGATAGAGTAATGCTCCCTAGTAACAAGAAGTACCCCAAATCAAGCCATTCAGATGTTTATGCTGCCATTTGTCTTTGTATTTGTTATTCCAGATGTACACATTTTAGACACTCAAAATGCTTTCCCTTTCCATCGTCTTTAAATGAATATATTCACTTCTTGAATGTTTTTATATTTCAACGTGTGTTACTTCAAATGATATATAAAACTATATGACTTAACAGTATTTTATGCATACAAATAATAGTGAAATAATCTGAAATTTTCCCAATATACATGTATTTTATATTCCATAAAATAATAATTTGAATCTTTAAATATATATATTTTTATATAGTATATATTTTATATAGTTATTTTATATGAAATATATTTTATATAGTTATTTTAAATGGTATACAGTATTGATATAGTATATATTTTATATAGTATCTCATAAAGTGTATAATTATTTTATATATTTTTTTTAGTATATAAATTATTTGTAGTATTTTATATAGTATATATTTTATATAATATTTTGTAAAGTATATACTTTATTTTATATAGTATATATGAAATACAAGATGCTGGGTATGCATTTAGCACACCTGCGAAACTGCTGAATGCTATGGATATGACATTTATGAATTACACAAAAGAACCTCTTGCTCGTGTTTTAAAAGATGACTTTGGGTTATCACAGCGGACAATTGATGAGCTCGCTTCGGTGGCTACAAGAGACAACTATGGCCAGTCAGTCAACATGACAGCATTTGCAGGTAATATAGACATGGGTTTCCCAAGTTGAAGGAAATCAATTTCCGGGATCTCTGTTTAAACAGTATCTAGTCGGTCTTGAACTAGGGTGGGGACTGATAGGAGA
>NW_022758421.1:23017-26579 GCF_011630105.1 Anneissia japonica
CGGCTCGATGATTAAGTGAGGGAGAGTTAGCTCGCAAAATATGGTGATATAAGGTGATTTTTATGTACTTAAGCATGATTTTTTTGCTTCAAACATTTTCAATGGGGTGGAGGATGACTAGTGGGGGTGGGGGTCCCTTAGATATGCCACTGTGTTTAAATGACCTTTCTTAGGACATCTGATCTTTGTTTTGCTACTTAAGGTGATACCAATCAACATTGAAATGATCTGACATCCAGATTTATTGAATTTGTCTGATGTGGGTTATTTCCGGGAGATTCTAGTCCGGTTGCGGGAGTACAAATTTTTGTGAAGACCATTTACATGATGGTCAGTATTTGAATGGTCAAGTGGGCTGGATTAACCATTATTGTCCAGCCATGATGAATAAATATTCCACCCTCTTAAAATTTGCATTAAAGATGTTCTGTCTCAATGTCTTTTAACATGGATTGACTCAAACAATCAATTGCATACAATGTTCATATCATTTCAACATACAGAAGCATTTAATTTGGAATCCTGTAGCGTAAATACAGATACAAAGGGTTGCTTTGCTATTAAGTGTATACATGGCAGTGTGTGTAAACAACACTAACAGCACCACGTTTACATACGCTCACCTGCACCTATGCGCTTTGGTGTATGTGCCCGATGACTACTTTATTCATGCTTATAACAGTAATATATAAAAACAAAGAAATGTACAATACTACAGTACACACAAAACTGTGACAATGGAATTATTTTATATCCCCAGGTTTGATTTCGCTCGCTGGTGTCCAGCCAGGGCTGTGGAGTGTGTTTGGCGGCAATAAACTCGTTTGTGAAAAGTTACTCAACTCTTCAAAAGCAACGTGGGTGAACGAAGCAGTCGTGAAGGTTGAAGGCGCTGAAAATGGTTCCTACACTTTATATTGGGAGGATGAAACATCTGATGGAGAATTAAAATCAAAAACTTTTGATATAGTAATTGTTGCAACCCCTCTCCATGATAAAGTGTCAAATATCAGTTTTGAGGGAATTTCTCCAGATATTCATAATTTCCATGGTGAATATCAACGGACTGTCGCTACTTTTATTAGGGGAACACCAAATTCAACCTACTTCGGTAAATCTACAGGAGGTCTACCTGATCAGGTGTTAACCACTCAGGATGGTAATATCCCCATAAGAACTCTAGCACTTAAAATTCCAGTTGATTTTGCATCGGGGTCAAATGAAGATATCCCAAATGTGTATAAAATGTTCTCAGAGCGCCCTCTATCAGGAAATGAAATTGATGTGTTATTTTTGAATAGAAGTGAAGTTAAAGTCATTGACTGGCGGGCGTACCCAAACTACTCAACCAATCAGAAACTTCCTCCATACCAATTAAATGAGAAGCTTTACTACACTAGTGGATTAGAATGGGGAGCTAGTGCTATGGAGGTCGGGGCAATTTCTGCAAAAAATGTTGCTTTATTAGCATTTCAAAACTGGAAAAATAATTCGAAAATGATTGATAGTTATGATAATACAACCTCTAGGGATGAATTGTAAATATATCAGATGATTGTAATTTTTCGGAATATAATTTTTACCAATTACTAAATTTATGGGTTATTTTTAATTAGTTTCTAATTAAAAAATTAATTATTTATTTTTTTGTCCAACTTTAAAATTTTAAATAATTGAAGAAGCAAAGATATTAATCTTATGATCAATGGATTGTCATATGTTCTCATACATGATATGGCTAAAACATGATTGTAATAATCATTTCATTAAATCTCTTTTATTCCTATGAATGCCATCGCAGTCCAATGTCTGCTTCAACAATCATAAGAAGACGAAGAAAAAAAAAATACAATTAAAGCTAATTCTATTATAATTACTATGCATCATGGGGTAGTTACATTACTCTACTACCTTCCACTAGGGTCCTAATGGCCCCAGTAGGGTGTCTAGGAATCTTGAAATGGGGGAATGATGGAGTGCGAAGGTGGAGTGGGGGTGGGGATGATGTGAGTGGTCACAAAATAATGTGATATGAGGTGTTTTTTTATCTGCTTGACCTTGATTTTTTTGCTTAGGACATTTTCAGTAGTTGGGGTGGGGCAACAGGGTATGTGCGACCCACTGAGCATCCTCTAGATATGCCAGTGAACGGACCGCATAAACCTCTCCTAACTAAACTGTGCATCCTGGGGTGGTAACGTTACTCCACTAAGGTCTTATGAACAGTATATCCCTCCTAACCGAACTATGCAGCATTATGGGGTAAGTTCCTAATGACTTGCCTACTCCCTTTGTAACCATAATTATCATTCAGTGGCGTCGAGAGCCAGTAAGGGCCCCGGGGCAAAACCTCACATGGGGCCTCCCCTTCACTTGGAACCCCCATTCGGCCGCTCCCCAAATTAAGTCGTCTCCTAAATCTGACAACAAAAGTTTTCATCCTGGCTTGGGCTCGGGCCCTATGGAGATTTTGTTCTTACCCCGAAAATTGTTCATCTTTGCCCGGGCCCCCAGTAGACCCGGGGCAGCGACCCCCCCCCCCCCCCCCCCCCATGCCACTGTTATCATTCATTGAAGCATTGTGCAATATGAAAATGCCTCTTGTGTTAAGTAGTTTTCGCCTTCAACTGTATGGAGGTTTTGCTGCAGTAAAGAAGTACACATGATCGTGACTATTATTATGTATTTACTTATATAATACTAATCCTGTGTAATTCAGTTATCTGTTTATGTTTTATTATGTATTACAAACAATAAAGTTTATTTGAATCTTGATTTTTATGTTTCATTTATCTGTGGGGTGTTATTTTTATAAAATTAAGGGAAAAAAACCAATTTCTCAACTTGATGGCGAATTTTTTGGCGATTTTGACTTCGACAATTATTTTCAGCAGGTAGACTATTCCTGTAAAATATTGATAAAGTTGAACTTGCCTAAGTGGAATCCAAAATGGCATTGAAAAATTGTTTGACTTAGATGAAATTCGACTTACAGATCGTAAATTAATGGAAAACAACAATTTGGCATGTAAAACAAGTTTGACTTCTTTATTATGCGAGTTATCCAGTCCCCTCCAAAAAAATCACAGCAAGTAGTTAAAAATCACCTAAAATCTACTTATTTTGCGAGTTAGCGCCCCTCAACTGATCATCGAGCCCCAACCCCCTCTCACCTTCGGACCCCTATCAGCACCCCAATTTCAAGACTTCGAGATACGCCACTGCTGTTGGATGTGGAGGAAATAATAATATTTATTTATTTTTCTCTATTTACAAACATATTTTACTTGAATAACATTTTCATAACAATTATGTTCTACAAATGGTCCATGAAATATATATGAATCTAACAATTATAAATAAAAGAAAGAAATATTTTGTATATATTTTTATAATATTTAAATGAATTTATGCTATTTTTAAATACATAATAATTAAATTTGATTATACAGTACATAGAAAAATATAATTATTTTACCTAAAGAATGGTTCCACTGTCAGAGTGGAACGACGCTGTTTAGTGCCCTCCCCATTTCAGATGGTGGTACCGGCGCCCGCACCC
>NW_022758421.1:27433-34626 GCF_011630105.1 Anneissia japonica
TCCATAAACCAGCCCAGTTTGCATGGATCAGGGATTTCTGGATGAATAACAGTATCCTGGCTCCATATATTGGCCTGCAGATGTGCACGCAATATATGTTGATATAAGGCTCCTGCAGTTGGTGGCAGCTTATCTACACCTTGATTGTTTGGCAGAGTTTTGAATCTTTTCCATCGTAAAGTTGAGGCATCTTTAGCAGATACTTTCTTCGTTCCGAGAAGACTACACAAAAACTCCTCGCATCCTGTTCTCACGTTCAAAGGTGGTGTGTTCCCTTCCCCAAGCTTAGCCAAAGCATGTAAAACATGGGGTGGTGATTTCATAAATATCTTAAGGGCTGTTTTTTTTCCAACACCATTTATGTGCCCTGTAATATCACAACCGGTGATAGCATGGAAGCCTGGTAGTGCCACTGCTCTTTCTGGTCCAATATGATCGTATATTGGCTGAAGAGCCACTCTTCTTCTGGTTTCAGCGGCACCTGTCACAATTCCAGTATTCATGCCAAGTTGTGGAAGTCTTCTCAAGATCAATACAAACCAGTCTGTATCTTGTGTGAAGAAGTCGACTTCATTCCCAGATTCAGAGGCCACTTCTATGCCATGGGGAATCATTAGAGTATCAGCTTCTTCTTGTGTGCTTACAGCTGTTGTTGGAGGATGCTCTGGAGTGTTTGTTTTGACATCTTGCCGTGTGACTGTGACAATGGGATGTTTACATAATTGTATAGTTTTGTCGGCAAGGTAGATTGTCAGTTGATCTTTAGTTTTGCTGCTTGATAAGAATACTGATTTATTTACTATTGGTGTGGAATCTGCAACGAGAATCTCCACGTCGTTAGCAGGACAGGAATGGTATCGAATATCGTTCTTGAGCAGAAGAATCTTATCGTAATTGTCGAAAATGACACGGCCACCAATGTAGAGGTATTTGCTAAGTAGGGAGTCTATGTAGGATACAAATAACTTTCCAAATTCTTTACATGTGTTTGAAGTATGAACATTCATTAATGTTTGGACTACTGCCATTCCATCAATGATAAGGAAGCGCTTTACAATTGGTTTGACTGTTGACGTAACATTTTGGTATACACCAACCTGTTGTTGTGTGCTTTCGTTATTAACAGGTTCTGCAAGACCTTCCAGAGCATGTATTAAATTACTTTTGTTGACGCAAGGGTGCAAGTTACCATCAGGCTTCATAAGTACAGGATTTATGTTACTAAACTCGTACTGTGATATCGCTTGCTGTAAATCTAGGTCACGTCCGGATTTAGCTATGATCAACAGCCTGCTAAATAAATTAGTTGTAGACCTGAATTGAAAGTCCTTAGAACGACCCTTCATTGTTATTTTCTTACTTAAGGTATCCCAATTTAGATACTTCACTTTTGACATCCGATCCCAGAGATTTCTTTCACCAACAATACGTTCTTGAACAAAGGTAACTTTGGCCGCTTCCCCTCTGCTAAAAAGATTTAATATACTCTCCTGAGCATCATCCGTCAATGCCTGTTTTGTTATGATATGATGTAATTTATTTTTCTCATCGCTAAATATGTTCAATGGAGCAAGTACAGCTTTCATGCGCAACACTGCCTTTTCCTGTTTGTTTAGTCTGGCTCCTGATAGGTGATGATGACAGTCAGGTTTACTGTTGGATGTTGCCAACCCCAACATTTCCTCAGTTTCTTTTGAGATGCGGCTTAAGACGGGGGCAGTTAGACAATATTTTAGCAGAGATACTGGTTTATTTGTTATACCCTGTAATCCTCCGTCACCTTTGAGGTTTTTGTTCATCTGTTCTTGAGCGTGGTCTCCTCCTATTGTCGTGAATGGAATCTTGCTCTTGGTAACTGCAAATTCTCCAGAAACTAATCTGTCCCAGATATTACTGTGCACTTCTTTTGATTCATATGCTCGTGCCAAAAACTCCATGATATTTTGAGCATAGTCCAATCGATTGTAAGCAAAAAAGTATGTGGACATATCTTCTAGAGATGCCAGATGCAGCAAGAAATTTGGCTCAAGTACTGATCTGTGAAACTGTAGAAGAGTTTCAATTTGTTGCATATATATACGAAGCCATCTATACAGAGGGAATTGCATATGGTTTTCATGATATGCCTTGAACTGCAGCTCAAGATTCATACTTTCAATCTGAATGAGAAGTTCCTGATGAGCATCCTTGATCAATATCTTGTTTTGATTTCTGCATGCATCAGATAGTTTTCTAATGCCATCAGTAAGAACATTCAAACTGTCTTGATTCTCTGCGAAGAAAGCATCAAACCAAAGACCGGACAAAACTTGAAGTGTGATTTCATGTGCTTCTACTGCACGCCTGTAGTGACTTCCATTGATTATTTGATTAACTACTACTGAATTGTATAATTTTGCATCAAGCCACACATTTGGTAAACCACTATTTTCAATAGTTTTTTCTAGACATCTTATTCCACAGAGACTTGTATGAAAAGCCGCTGGAACTAACCACCACTTCCCTTTGTATTCATTGTCAAGAAACTCTAGCTTAATTGCCCTCTTGTATAAATCCATATCATAAGTCATCAGTACTGGATCAGTACTGTCTGGACAAGCTAATTTATTCAGCCTGTATACACTATCCATTGCCGTTACAATTGTCTGCCAATCATGGGCTGGTGCATTAATGGTAGGCATTGTATGTAATGTATCTAGTGGCGGAGAATCAGTGGTTGATATTGACGAGTTATAGGCTCGCCAAACTGGTATGGTCTGAGACTGATTATATGACTTGCTAACTGACACCGCTATCGGTGGCTCTTGTCGCTGCAGGTGACGTGCAAGTAACCATGCTGTGTCGATTTGATGAGCAAAGCTTACCTCCTGTCTGTTTTGCGCCAGTTTGAAATGTAAATAGTGAGGACTTGACGAAGGTTTTGGCGTTCCAGTAATCATGCATGGTCTCATCTTCACGACTGTTGAAGGTACATTTCTTATTTGGTCAAAATTTGTTGGTTGATTCTCTAACACAAGAGGCTGTGACAAAAACTCAAAAGCTTCAGGACGTGTTCTCTGGTATACAGATACTGCAGTTCCATGGAAAGAATTTCGGCCGTCATATGTGTCTGTCAACCTGTGTGTCTATATTATCTGCTGATCCTCTTATTGGTGTACCTTTCATAATTTCTGGGGGAACGTAGATTCCATCGTTTCTGTTCATTACTTTAAGAACACTACATGCAATCTGGTTGTTGATCTCATTGACCCGATGATATGACACACCAACTTTTGCGGCATTAAGAAATTCAATGGTTTTGCGGCTCCTGTAAGCTTGATGACAGCGCAAAGCTATTCCAACTGCTGGTGGAGTTTCGATTGTTCGGTAGATTGCTGATGTTGATTTGCTCGTTGTATATGAAACCTGGCGGTCAGAAACAAAGTTATAAAGAATCTGTTGTGATATCAGATTTGCCCTTTGTTTCAGGATAGCGTTCCGTTCCTGTGTTCTCGCTTCACGTGGTCCCTGTATAACCCACTGAATAAATATAGTCAGAAGCTCTGGAACACCTTCTGTTAAGGTGCCTTTCAATGACCCGTCAAACTTCCATTGATTAGGTTTGTTATCCCAAATATGTGACCTAATGTATTTGGCACAGTTGTACAGAGTCTTTGTGTGTGCAATTTTCTGATCATCAGCTGCTAAATTAATTGCCACTTTTGCAGCTAAGCCCGAGTGTAAGTGTGACTGTTTATTGCCAAACGATGATGTAATGACAGCATTTTCAATATTTCTCAGAATATTTGCCTTGAGTGTTTCACGGGTAATTTGTACATCACCAATACCATATTCTCTTAATATATCCTTGTAGAGACTCTCTACTTGTGCAATATCAATGTATTCACCATTATCAATTCTCTCTTTTAACTTGCAGTAAAACTGAACTTCCCCGGCTATGTATGCTACACTGTGCTGGTTCATATTATCATCTTGTATGGATCTTGTGCTGTTTTGCTTACGAGCGGGCCTCTGCACAAACTTTTCCCAGTTGCTAGTGATACAAATTTTGTGATACATAATATCGCGTGATAATAAATCTCCTGATGCAAGAACATTTGCAAGTCTAATTTGCCAGACTTCATTTCCACTTTGGGACACAATTTCTTGTATTTCTCTCCCTTTATTTTCTGACCTACAGTTAAAAAGTTTGAGTGGTAACCGTTTATCTTTCGGTTGTTTCTTGACCTCCTGACAAAATATGCATTTTGAGGAATCGAATGGTTCTGTTTGCGATCTTGTAGTTATGACTGGGGACTTTACTTCCTTCTCTTTCTTTGATGCCTTGGGCCTGCCTCTCATTGGTGTTACTAAAATGTTTGAATCTTTACAATCCACTGCTCTAGCTTGGCGTTTTTTCTCTCTCTCTAAATGCAAAGTTGCTCTTCTAAAGCACTCTTTATGCCAACTTGCATTATTATTCATCAGATCTTCTGATGTATAACCACTCAATCTGCTTGAAATATTTATAAATTCAGAGTTCCCATATTCCGCCTTTTGACTTATGCAGCTTAAAAGCTTTGCAAAGTTAGAATTTCGGAATGACTTGTATTTGGTGTCAATCAAACTTTCCTCAGTATGCTGTTGGCAACAGAGACACAATGTGAAATCTGTGGTCAGTTTTTTTGGAGTGGGCTCCATAATGATAATAATAACCTGACAGAAGTACAAAAATGACAAAAAAAAATAATAGCATGTCATTATGTATTGGGTTTATGGACTAAAACTAAAATATTTTGTAGTATTCATTAAATACATTACATTTAGTATTTCTGGACTAACAATTAAATATATTAGTGGAAGACACAATTTGCGTACCATAAAAATGCCTAACTAAACGATAACGTTCCGTTCTAAAATAATTATGTGGCTTTAAAAGTTATGATTTAATATTAAATCAATCTATGATGAAAGATGACTTGAAAACCATACAGTATGTCAGCTAGTTGCAAGGTCTAAAATTGTGTTTAGGCCTAAATTGGTTAACTAGGCCATGCCTTTTCCAAGATCTTGCCTAGGCTATGATACACATCCTACACAATCATGTTATGCCTACGTACCAGCCTACATACCAACCTACACTTTATCGCCTAATATTGTTTCAAACTAACAGTTTAAGCATGTTCTACTTTATAAATCATACTATGTAGTATTAATAAACAATATCAACCTACCAATTATGTCAAGAAAGTGGTATAAGCTAAAGTAAGCAAACTTTGTTTACTTAATTTCCTTTGTAAAACTTTCATCCTATCAGTGCAGTTCATGAAAGCCAGATGTCATTGTTTTAGTATGGAAGGCCAACAATGTCAAATCTCTTTTTTGGAGGTTAAAGTTAAAAAAAGTGGCAGCATTTGTCAACTATATTTAAAGTAAGCATTTATAAATGCTGTTATAATATTATTTTATGCTTTCTTTTAAAAAATCGCATATGTACAATTGTTTATAAAATAGTATATATAAAAATATATAAGTTAGACTAAAAACGTGATTAAAATAATAGAAATAGCAGTAGTTTTTAATTTATGTCATTAATACTTATGTAAAATATTAATTATTTTATATTAACACTGATATAAAAGTATTTCTAATTTAATAACATCATTCAATGGCAAAAACTTACAGTATTAGTTAAAATTTTGGAAATATATGGCGGCCATTTTGAAACTGCTGGCAACCCCCCTTACGTATAAAAAAAAAATGTTGCACATACTTTTTTGATTTCTCTATGTCTACTCTACATCATATCCAATTTTAAAAAAATATAGCAAAAAAAAATGCAACCTCTGATATTGCTACATTTCGGACTGGACTAATATGCCAGTGAATGGACCGCATAAACCTCTCCTAACTAAACTGTGCATCCTGGGGTGGTAACGTTACTCCACTAAGGTCCTATTACCCCTCCTAACCGAACTATGCAGCATTATGGGGTAAGTTCCTAATGACTTGCCTACTCCCTTTGTAATCATAATTATCATTCAGTGGCGTCGAGAGCCAGTAAGGGCCCTGGGGCAACACCTCACATGGGGCCCCCCTTCACTTGGAACCCCCATTCGGCCGCTCCCCAAATTAAGTCTCCTCCTAAATCTGACAACAAAAGTTTTCATCCTGGCTTGGGCTCGGGCCCTATGGAGATTTTGTTCTTACCCCGAAAATTTTTCATCTTTGTCCGGGCCCCCATTAGACCCGGGGCAGCGACCCCTCCCCCAGACCCCCCTCTCGATGCCACTGTTATCATTCATTGAAGCATTGTGCAGTATGAAAATGCCTCTCTTGTGTTAAGTAGTTGTCGCTTTCAACTGTATGGAGGTTTTACTACAGTAAAGTAGTACACATGATCGTGACAATTATTATGTATTTACTTATGTAATACTAATCCTGTGTAATTCAGTTTTCTGTATATGTTTTATTATGTATTACAAACAATAAAGTTGATTTGAATCTTGATTTTTATGTTTCATTTATCTGTGGGGTGTTATTTTTATAAAATTAAGGGAAAAAAAAACAATTTCTCAACTTGATGGCAAATTTTTTGGCGATTTTGACTTCGACAATTATTTTCAGCAGGTAGACTATTCTTGTAAAATGTTGATAAAGTTGAACTTGCCTAAGTGGAATCCAAAATGGCATTGAAAAATTGTTTGACTTAGATGAAATTCGACTTACAGATCGTAAATTAATGGAAAACAACAATTTGGCATGTAAAACAAGTTTAACTTCTTTATTATGCGAGTTTGGAAAAATCGGCTTTGGCAAGTTTAACTTCAAAAACAACTAATTATAAATCGTTAATATTTCGATTTATCAACGTAGAATAAGTCAAACTTTACAGATGTTTATACATTTGTACACTGTAGTGAAATATTATCGGTAAATATAAAAAATCTTGTTAAATGATAAACATGGCGATTCTTTCAATGAGGCAGTTTTATATTAAATGGAGTGGAGTTGAATAGCTTAGTGGTTAAGATAAGATGCTTGCTTTCTAATCCCAGTGTCTTTGGTTCAATTCCTGTCACAGCAGGACTTTTTCTCGTGGCTAAATTCGTACTCCATTCTCTAGAGACGGTTTATAAAGCATCGTTCCATCCTGTAAGTGGCGAATGCACTTTCTGTTGGAATCTAGGGGTGCGGGGGTCCCCCCCCCCCAC
>NW_022758421.1:34637-36985 GCF_011630105.1 Anneissia japonica
CAGCAAGTAGTTAAAAATCACCCAAAATCTACTTATTTTGAGAGTTAGCGCCCCTCAACTGATCATCGAGCCCCAACCCCCCTCTCACCTTCGGACCCCTATCAGCACCCCAATTTCAAGAGTTCGAGATACGCCACTGCTGTTGGATGTGGAGGAGAAATAATAATATTTATTTATTTATTTTCTCTATTTACAAACATATTTTACTTGAATAACATTTTCATAACAATTATGTTCTACAAATGGTCCATGAAATATATATGAATCTAACAATTATAAATAAAAGAAAGAAATATTTTGTTTATATTTTTATAATATTTAAATGAATTTATGCTATTTTTAAATACATAATAATTAAATTTGATTATACTGTACATAGAAAAATATAATTATTTTACCTAAAGAACGGTTCCACTGTCAGAGTGGAACGACTGAAATTGTCAGAACTGACGCTGTTTAGTGCCCTCCCCATTTCAGATGATGGTACCGGCGCCCGCACCCGTGGGAAACCTGCAGAGACCGAGTCTTCATCCTTTGAAACATGACGAGAGCCCTCTAGAGTTTCGTATAAGCTTTAAAGTTACAATTGAACAGACGTAAAAGAAATTACCTCTCTTTTCTTTAATGTTGACTGACAGGCTTTTTGTAGTGCATTTATGCAAATCAGCAAAACTGAATTATATCGTGTTATTATTTTATTTTTAAATAAAACGTGCCCCCCCCCCTCGTTTAGCCACTAAATTTTATAAAATTCATTGCAAATCATTGTTAGGCTTCAATGCTATTCTGAACCAGTTATGCCCCTCTGTTTGAAAAATTCTGGATCCGCATCACCCCTTCACAACATTCCTACACAGAAATCAGAAACAGTGATTGTAATCTAGTTCATGGTAAGTCAGCCGGGGTGGCGCCAGCGGAGAAGCTCCCCCACCCCGTCGGGGAGAAAAACCACAATTCGTAAGCGAGAAACCAAAATGTAATGTAGGCCTACTGCACGTGCTTTCTTTGCCTATTATAGATTCTAAAATCGAAATAAGCCTTTGATGCCCCTAAATTGTAATAATAATTTTCGGGGGCTTCGCCCCCTAGAACATTTTTGAGAGATTTTGAGCGAAGCTTGACCACGCCCACTTTTGTCGGAGACATCGTTCCTCTCCCCTTCGTGCAAAACCTGGCTCCACCCCCCCCCCCCCGTGGTAAGTCCTTGTTGTTCGGGCATATATAGAGCTAATTAATTAAACGTAATTTGACAGTAGTTGTTTCTTGTCAGAACTCAGAACTCAGATTGTTGTATTAGACCAAAAATTATAACAAATATTCTAAATAATCAAATTATGACGAATTAATGGTTGGGAGACTTTAAGGCTAAAATAAGCCGCTACCATGAGAGCCACCGCACAGATAAATGAATATACTGATCACTCATACAATTTTAAATTTCATTATAGATTATAATATGCATGTCCAGTAAAACAGAAATCATTAAAAAATAATAAAATACAATAGGCCTATGACTCCAATTATCACACCATTACTAATTATCATTACATACATAACAGTTAGCAATATAACAATATTCATTGTATTCACCAATGAATAATATTATAATATAATTAGCAAAACCAGAAAAGGCTATGATTTGCAACCTTAGAAATAATACAATTTGGAGTAGTTTCAATGAGTCTTGAGACATCATATATCTAATAGACCGTGTTGCAAAAACATGATTAACTTATCGGTATTTGAATATCTCTACCTCGATATGTATTTCAGAAAAAGGCACAGGTGTCATACTTCTAAAATAAATTGGTAACTGATTATTTTTTAATTTATGATAGAACTTTAAGGTTTGAAGTTTGTGAATATCATCAGTCTAAAGGAAAAACCTTTTTTGATGGAGAATATTTAATTAAATCACTTTTTACATATTTTCCTGATTTCACATTTGTTCAGTGCGGCCTCTGAAGCCATACAACCGACGTGACTGTTTTCCTTCTCCTGTGTACTGTAATTTGTAAAGTTGTCCAAACAGGCTAACCGATGAATGAATAAGTTTAGAGGGCTAACCACCTATTTGACGCACTCTTTATGTCGAATGTCTTGTTTTGTTTTGCCTATTTCCCACTTCCGTCCTCACCTACTCTATTCACACGGCCCGTCTTCTAATTCCATCAACGTGCTTTATTATAAGGTTGTTTTGTATCTGCTTGGTTTAATTCAATAAAAAAAAAACGACAGATGCTCTCGATAAATATTAAATTAATTAAAATTTATTTTTTAGTAATAATTATAAAAACAATATTATTATTATTATTATTATTATTATTATTATTATTATCATCATTATT